>NW_024731452.1:0-27230 GCF_018991925.1 Homarus americanus | reverse complement strand
GGTGACCATTAACACTGGTGACTATTAACACTGGTGACTAACACAGGTGACTATTAACACTCGGGCCTATTAACACTGGTGACTATTAATACTGGTGACTATTAACACTGGTGACTATTAACACTGGTGACTATTCACACTGGTGACTATTAACACTCGGGCCTATTAACACTGGTGACTATTAATACTGGTGACTATTAACACTGGTGACTATTAACACCGGGTGACTATTAACACTGGGGACTAACACCGATGACTATTAACACTGGGGCCTATTAACACTGGTGACTATTACTGGTGACTATTAACACTGGTGACTATAACACTGGGGCCTATTAACACTGGGGCCTATTAACACTGGTGACTATTAACACTGGGACTATTAACACTGGTGACTAATAACACTGGTGACTAACACTGGTGACTATTAACACTGGTGACTATTAACACTGGTGACTACTAACACTGGTGACTATTAACACCGGCACTATTAACACCGGTGATTATTAACACTGAGGACTATTAACACTGGGACTATTAGCACTGGGGCCTATTAACACAGGTGACTATTAACACTGGTGACTATTAACACTGGGTCTATTAACACTGGGGGTCTATAACACTCAGTGACTATTAACACTGGTGACTATTAACACTGGTGACTATTAACACTGGTGACTATTAACACTGGTGACTATTAACATCAGCCCATAACACTGGTGACTATTAACGCCAAATGTGAACACTGGACTATTAACACTGATGACTATTAACACTGGTGACTATTAACACTGACCATAACACTGGGGACCATTAACACTGGGGCCTATTAACACTGGTGACTATTAACACTGGACTATTAACACTGGTGACTATTAACACTGGTGACTATTAACACTGGTGACTATTAACACTGGGACTATTAACACTGGGGACTATTAACACTGGGGCCTATAACACTGGGGCCTATTAACACTGGGGCCTATTAACACTGCTATTAACACCGGGCCCTATTAACACTGGGGCCTATTAACACTGGTGACTATTAACATGATAACACTGGTGACTAAAACTGGGCCTATTAACACTGGGGCCTATTAACACTGGTGACTATTAACACTGGGGCCTATGAACACTGGGCCTATAACACTGGTGACTATTGACACTGGTGCTTATTAACACTGGGCCTATAACACTGGGGCCTATTAACACCGGTGACTATTAACAACTGGGGCCTATTAACACTGGGGCCTATTAACACTGGTGATATTACACTGGTGCCTATTAGCACTGGGGCCTATTAACACTAGGACTATTAACACTGGTGACTATTAACACTGGTGACTATTAACACTGGTGACTATTAACACTGGACTAACATTGGTGACATTAACACTGACTATTAACACTGGGATTATTAACACTGGTGACTATTAACACTGGGACTAACACTGGTGACTATTAACACTGGGACTATTAACACTGTGACTATTAACACTGACCATAACAATGGACTATAACACTGACTATGAACACTGGGACTATTAACACTGGTGACTATTAACACTGACTATTAACACTGGTGACTATTAACACTGGGCTATTATCACTGGTGACTATAACACTGACTATTAACACTGGTGACTATTAACACTGACCATTAACACTGGGGACTATTAACACTGGTGACTTAACACTGGTGACTATTAACACTGGGACTATTAACACTGGGGACTATTAACACTGGGGCCTATTAACACTGGGGCCTATTAACACTGGGGCCTATTAACACTGGGGCCTATTCGACCATCCCATCAGGCAACACTCATACAGAACCAGGTTAAGAGTACTCACCCAAAGCCTCCCTCCTCCTTCTCTTCCTCCTTCTCCTTCTCCTTCTCCTTCTCCTCCTCCTCCTTTCTTCCTCCTCCTCCTCTCTACCGTAGTACACACACTCCACATTACCTGTAAGGAGAAAATACAATATATTAAATATATTAATAAATCATTCAATATCTATAATAATAATGTTAATAATGATGATGATGATGATGATGATGATGATGAAATGATGATGATGATGATGATAATGATGATGATGATGATTAGTTGAAGCCAAGGTAAAATTTTCCAAGAAGAGATTTTAACTTATTTGAAATGATTACTCTGGACTGACGGTCGGACGAATAGACAGGCAGAGGTAAATCCAGTCGGAAGAATAATGATAACACCGACAAGACCAATAAATTATATTAATCTTTGTAGCGAGGTCGTCCGTTCACCAGCTGTAGACCCTCGTACAGATGGTGACTGTGGTGTAGTACAGTGACGCTTACAATACCAGCTGGAGGTCATAGGTCAGATAGTTCATTCTTGATAGCTTTGGTTAGGTGTGGTTAGGGTTAGTTTAGTTTAGTTAGGTGTGGTTATTGTTTGGTTTGGTTAGGTGTGGTTAGGTTTGGTTTAGGCAGGTGTGGTTAGTGTGGTTAAGCTTGGTTAGGTGTGGTTAGGTTTGGTTTGGTTAGGTGTGGCTAGGTTTGGTTTAGGAAGGTGTGGTTAGGTTTGGTTTAGGCAGGTGTGGTTAGGTTTGGTTAGGCAGGTGTGGTTAGGTTTGGTTTAGGCAGGTGTGGTTAGGTTTGCTTAGGCAGGTGTGGTTAGGTTTGGTTTAGGCAGGTGTGGTTAGGTTTGGTTTAGTTTAGTTAGGTGTGTGGTTAGGTTTGCTTAGTTAGGTGTGTGGTTAGATTTGGTTTAAGTAGGTGTGGTTAGGTTTGGTTTGGTTTAGTTAGGGTGTGGTTAGGTTTGGTTTAGTTAGGTGTGTTAGGTTTTGTTTAGGCAGGTGTGGTTAGGTTTGGCTTTAGGCAGGTGTGGTTAGGTTTGGTTAGGTGGTTGTAGGTTTGGTTTGTGCAGGTGTGGCTAGGTTTGGTTTAGTTAGTGTGTGTGTGGAGGTTTGGTTTAGGCAGGTGTGGTTAGACTGGTTTGGCTAGGTGTGGTTAGGTTTGGCTTGGTTTAGCTAGGTGTGGTTAGGTTTGGTTTAGTTAGGTGTGGTTAGGTTTGGTTTGTGCAGGTGTGGTTAGGTTTGGTTTAGGCAGGTGTGGTTAGGTTTGGTTTAGGCAGGTGTGGTTAGGTTTGGTTAGTGTGGTTAGGTTTGGTTTAGTTAGGTGTGGTTAGGTTTGGTTTGGTGTGGTTAGTTTGGTTTGGTTGTGTGTTTATGTTAGGTTTGGTTTGTAAGTTAAGCTACGTTATGCTTGTAGGTTTAGTTTGGTTTGGTTTGGATTATGTTGGGTTTGGTTAGGTTAAATTTAGCTAGGTTAGGCTAGACTAGGTGTGGTTTGGTTTGGTTTGGTTTGGTTAGGTTTGGTCAGGCTAGATTAAGTGTGGTTACGTTAAGTTTCATTAGCTTAGGTTAATTAGCACTAGGGTCTCATTCTATGGTTAGGTCAGGTTATAGGCTGGACTCAACAGGTACTGGGGCTTCAAGATAGCTTAACCTAATTTAAACCTAATCTATTTTAAATTGAATCATGTTAGAGGAGGGGAACCTATTCCCTGTCAGTAGTAAACAACAACAACACACGTTATACCAGACACAATACATGTTTGAATCCGGTGAATATATTTGTCACATAGAAATAATTTGATGGAAAAAAAAGTCCCAATTTTCAATAACTTATTATCTTTTAATTGAGTAATGAAATCGACAAAAAAAAAAAAAATATATATATATATATATATATATATATATATATATATATATATATATATATATATATATATATATATATATATATATATACAGCTTACCAGCTTCTGCATACACACACAAGTACACAGTAACACACACACACACCAAACACACACACACACACACACACACACACACACACACACACACACACACACACATTAAGATTAACATATACTCCACAAAAACAAACAAACAAATACATACACACACACATTAATACACACACACATACACACTGGTACACGCATACATTAACGAGCACACGTACACAGGGGCAGTAATTAAGCGAGTACACATTAGATCAAAACAGCCCGTATGAAGGAATAATCAAAATGTCCTGCCCTGGCCAACAATTAACGGGCAAAGAACATAATTATCACCAATTTGCAGACTGTGCAATCACAATCAACGGAATTATTAATGAAGTTACACCGCTCTCCAATTTATTACCAACAACAACAACAAATAGGTTATAAATACAGCATGGAGAGATGGTTGTAAATTTTCACTTGAACTACAACATTTTAATGAGTAATAATAAGTAAAAACATTGTGAGTTGTGTCTTTGCTTTGTGATGGAGAAGGAAGGACGCCATGGAAGGGTGGGAGGAAGGGGTGGGAGGGAGGTAGATTGGGGGAGTGGGTGGAGGAGGTAGATTGGGGGAGTGGGTGGGAGGGAGGATTGGGAGAGTGGGTGGGGGGAGGTAGATTGGGAGAGTGGGGGATGGATGTAGGGTGGTTGGTAGGATGGGAGGGAGTTGATGGTTAGAATGGTTGGGGAGTCAGTGGGAGGTAGGGGTGGGGTGGGGTGGTAGGTAGGTTTGTTTTGAGAGAAAGGAGGTGGAAAGAAGATTAGAGGTGGGGGAAGGAAGTAAGTTTCGGAAATTGAAGAAATTTAGGAGGAGGTAAGAGAGGGCGGGCTGACCGCCTAGCTTAGCAGTGTGTTAGGGTTGTGCCGGGTTAGTTCTTGTCTGTCGGTACAGGCACTAGACATCCTACCCTGTCCCATATATGGGTGTTTTATGGACCTTATTTCATATTCAGCCGACCCTACTGGCGGATGCTGGTCTAGGGAGGTTTTCTATTGCCTGGCCGTGTAGATCGGGGGTAAGGTAGGTAGGTAGGTGGGTGGTAGGTGGAAGGAAGGTGTAGGGTAGGTGGGTGGTGGTGGGAGGGTGGGAGGTGGTAGGTAGGTGGGAGGGTGAAGGGTGAGGAGGAGTGGATGTAGTCGGAGGGTGGTAGGATGGGTGGAAGGGTGGTTAGTAGGGTGGGAGGTACAGTAGGTGGATGGGTAGAGAAGTGTAAAATGTAATCCATCATATCTAATCACTGCTTGACCCTAATCACCATCTCTAATCAATCCACCCTAATCAACTACTAATCACCCACCTCTAATCAATCTAATCAATCGTTGCATCTAATCAACCAATACTAGCCAATATAACTAATCAATCCTACCCAATCGTTACCTTTAACAATAACCCCAATCACCTCCCGAATCAACTATACTCAATCACTGCCCTTAATCCATCAATCCCCCCAATCATCGTTGCTAATCAATCACTCTGGGTGGAGGTCTGGAAGCAATATATAAAGGTGACTTATCAGTGTTGAACTAAGACACGATAACAATGAAAAACTTCTCTGGCAACTCGACACAACAGCCAGGCGTCATGATGTAATGCCTGATGCGTCATTCACACCCACTCAGCACCTCCTGTCAACATTCACACCCATTAGATAACATTCACACTCACTCAGCACCTTCTGTCAACATTCACTCCCATTAGATAACATTCACACTCACTCAGCACCTCCTGTCAACATTCCCCATAGATAACATTCACACCTACCGCACCTTCTGTCAACATTCACTCCCATTAGATAACATTCACACTCACTCTTGCACCTTCTGTCAACATTCACTTCCATTATCATTTACACCCGTTAGATAACATTCACATTTACCCAGCACTTCTTGTCAACATTCAACTCCTATTCACACTCACTTAGAACCTCCTGACAACCTTCCCACTCATGCGAACGTCACTTTTCCTCGTCAACATTCCTCTATGCATGGGAATCACAGAGCAAATATTTACCTATAATTATGTAAAAAAAAAAAAAATCACAGCCAAAACAAATATAATAAATGAACTGATTATTATTTTTTTCAATTGGGTCTTAATTTTTGTAACTATTTTATCTGAAACTAAAAATATCATGAATAAATATATACCGGTATAGAAATTTATACATGGAATACTGAAATTGGTCATGACAATACGAACGCTGTGTGTGTGTGTGTGTGTGTGTGTGGCATACTAAAAAAGCTCCTCTTAATTATCCTCATCCCAATAACTTTAATAATAATAATAATAATAATAATAATAATAATAATAATACTTCAAAGGTCGAAGGTCAAACATCTCATTACCGTATAGTATGACCAGCTGTAAGTTAAGCTTTGGACTTATATATACAGAGTCAAGCCCCGCACATTACGTCTTGAAATAAAACACCTGTGTATATATGGTCATTCAGGTGAGTCAGTGTTACAGGTATGACTCATTTGGGGGGACAGGTTGAATTTATTATTATTATTATTATTATTATTATTATTATTATTATTATTATTATTATTATTATTATTATTATTCTCGGTACAACTTTTTTTATTAATATCATCACGATTATCGTCATTCTAACAGTCATCATCAGTAAAGGTCACCATTATCCAAAACTAACACCATTACTGATCAATATCATCACCATCACTGATCAATATCATCATCACTGATCAATATCATCAAGAATCACTGATCAATATCATCACCATCACTGATCAATATCATCAACATCATCACTGATCAACATCACCATCATCACTGATCAATATCATCACCATCACTGATCAATATCATCACCATCACTGATCAACATCGACACCATCACTGATCAACATCACCATCACTGATCATCATCATCACCATCACTGATCAACATCACCATCACTGATCATCATCACCATCACTGATCAACATCACCATCACTGATCAACATCACCATCACTGATCAATATCACCATCACTGATCAACATCACCATCACTGATCATCACCACCATCACTGATCAACATCACCATCACTGATCAACATCACCATCACTGATCAATATCACCATCACTGATCAACATCACCATCACTGATCGATATCACCATCACTGATCATCACCATCACTGATCAATATCACCAATCACTGATCAACATCACCATCACTGATCATCACCACCATCACTGATCAACATCACCATCACTGATCATCATCATCATCACTGATCAACATCACCATCACTGATCTATCACCATCACTGATCATCATCACCATCACTGATCATCAATACCATCACTGATCAACATCACCATAGGTTCTGATAATATAAAGTCAGTCAGCATCAACACACTCTGCCCCGCCCCCAGACCCTAATAACGCTAACATCAGCAGCCCAAACTGTTGCTATAAATGTGCTTTTTGTTTTAATTACCGCTCTGTAACGACCTAACAACACAATTTGGCACTGCATTACCAACCGGTGCAAAATAAATATATTTATCTAGTTATCCCCATGAATATTAATTATTGTATTATTGCATTAAAAAAATAGCATACCGAATCAAAATGTCGTTTCAGGTTAATTTTTTGGGGGGGGCCTTTTGGTGTGTGTGTGTGTGTGTGTGTGTGTGTGTGTGTGTGTGTGTGAGATGGCACCTGATTAGCTGCCCCAATCTTAATAGGCCCCAATCTTAATAGACCACAATCTTTATAGGCACTAATCATAATAGGCCCTAATACATCCTGACCTAATCTTTATCCTTGGGGACCAGTCCTGACAGAACCCAATCCTAGATGACCACAGACTAAACAGGTTCTGTGGTTAGGTTAGGTTAGGTTAGGTTTAGTAACTCTTAAGACGAGTATATTTTGACTGAGGATCTATTATGACTTTTTACTTTCCTTTCATTCTACCATTCCTTCCCTCCCTTCTTCACTCTCCCTTTACTCCTTCGTTATCCCCTTCTCTCCTTCGTTATCCCCTTCTCTCCTTCATTCTCTCCTTCGTTATGCCCTTCTCTCCTTCGTTATCCCCTTCTCTCCTTCATTCTCTCCTTCGTTATGCCCTTCTCTCCTTCGTTATCCCCTTCTCTCCTTCGTTATCCCTTCTCTTCTTCGCTCTCACCTTCCTCCTCTTCCTCTCTCCTTCCAACTTGACAGAGGAACTTGCAACTGTACCGTAAATCACTGAGGAAATCAACGGCTTGAGTACAGAACCCACCTAGCCAGCTTGAGTACAGAACCCAACCAGCTTGAATACAGAACCCAGCCAGCTTGAATACAGAACCCAGCCAGCTTGAATACAGAACCCAGCCAGCTTGAATACAGAACCCGCCCAGCTTGAATACAGAACCCGCCCAGCTTGAATACAGAACCCACCCAGCTTGAGTAGAGAATCTGCCCAGCTTGAGCACAGCACCACCCAGTTGTACGAGTAAACGGCCGCCACAATAACACTTCACGTATGTCGAGTCTTCCTGCCTCTCCTGCTGACCATAACAACAACAAACATGTCCACACACACACACACACACACACACACACACACACACACACACGCACGCACGCACACACACACACACACACACACACACACACACACACACACACACACGATTGCAAATTTACATCCTCCTCTGCACCACAAAACGAGAGTTCCTAAACATTAGCTTTGAATCGAATCTATGTGGCCACAACACCACATCTCTCCCTTCCCTTCCGCCTCCTCCTACAGCCTAATATCGACGCGGTTCCAAATTTTGGGAACGGGAGAGGAGGAGGAGGGGGGAGGATAGAGAGGAGAGTAGGAGGTTAGGGTGATGGAGGGGGATGGAGGTGTGTGGAGGATCACTGCCTGATGGTCAATGGCTAGGTTATGGTCCTCGATGCACCTGTCCAGATGAATTTATGACCAGGTGAATTTCTGCACGGCTCCACCCACACGCAAATTAGAAACAGGGAAGGAGGGGAGGGGGAGGAGGAGGAAGAGAAGGGTAAATAGACGAGGAAGGGGAGGGTAAATGAAGGAGGGGTGGGAGGGGGTAGAGGGTGGAGGAAGGGGGGATAAAGGGAGAAGTGTAAAGTGAGGAGGTAAAGAGGGAGATTAAAGGATGAAGGAAAGGAAAGGAAAGGAAGGAAGGAAGGAAGGAAGGAAGGAAGGAAGGAAGGAAGGAAGGAAGGAAGGAAGGAAGGAAGGTAGGGAAGAGGGAGGATAGCGGGTAAATGGAGAAGGGAAGGGAGGAGCAAGAGGAGGAAAAAGAAGGAGAAGGGAAAGGGTGTAATGAAGGGAGAAGGAAAGGGAGCAAGGAAAGGAGGATGGAAAAGAGGGGAGTAAAGGGAGATGGTAAAGGAAAGATATAAGGTTGAAGGGTAAATAGATAAGGTTAAGGGCAAGAGGTGAGGAAGAAATTAACCCTAAGACATGAACCAAAATTCTCAATAGTTCCTAAGATAAATTATTCCTCGTAAGAACAAAAATAAAAACCAACAAATTAACTTAAAATTACATCGATGCTTCACCCTAAAATACACCTTCACTGACCACCAATTAAAACAAGACCAAAACAAACATATAGTTACTGGAGGTGTAGAGAGGATGAGGTTCTGATTGGTTCTGTAGAGAGGGAGAGGTTCTGATTGGTTCACTTCAGCTATACCACGAAGATGTTGGCGAAAATAGCATTAAAATTACCCTGAGGCTTTAGGATAATTACGTATGTTTATGAATATCAAAGCCAGGAATAGAATTAAACTTGTGTCGGGGTTTAAGGAGAATCTGACCCAAGAATACTTCCCAGACCAGACATATACAGATCTTCTTCACGTTGTTACTTCAGTCAACCAAGTTTAAATGTGTCAAATAATCTTCATTTATGAGGAATGTTCAACGCACGAGCTATTGAGTAGTATACGGGTCGTAGTTGGTCGGGTTGTGGTTGGTCGGGTCTTGCTGGTAGGGACGTTGTTGGTCGGGTGGTGATTGGTCGGGTCTTGCTGGTAGGGACGTTGTTGGTCGGGTGGTGATTGGTCGGATTGTGAAGGCTCAGGTTGTGATTGCTCGGGTCTCGGTTGGTCAGGTCTCGGT
This sequence comes from Homarus americanus, assembly GCF_018991925.1. Classification (NCBI taxonomy): domain Eukaryota; kingdom Metazoa; phylum Arthropoda; class Malacostraca; order Decapoda; family Nephropidae; genus Homarus; species Homarus americanus. The sequence continues at coordinate 17,288 of NW_024731452.1, read as the reverse complement.
TAATCCAGTTTCGGTTAGTCGGGTCTCGGTTGGTCGGGTCTCGGTTAGTCAGGTCGTCAAATGGTAAGCTCGGTCGGTTACTAATATGTGAGAGGGGTCCTCAGAGCTCGCGGAATCGACGACAGGTAGACCCATAATATGTGTTAATGTATACCTGTGTGCACCTGTCCCCTGTAACACACTTCACGCTGATACATTTTATAAACAATAATTAAAACACTGAAACTACTTAACATTTTAGTGTAAGTAATAGAAAAAAAAAACATTATAAATATCACCTAAAATATTAAAACGAATTAACAGGTAAGTTAAAGTAATAATAAAAATCAATCGATATTTAAAAAGTCATCTCTGGATATCGTAAAATGTAAGAGAGAGAGAGAGAGAGAGAGAGAGAGAGAGAGAGAGAGAGAGAGAGAGATACAAATCCTCACTGGCAGATGATTACTTTACAGGAAAAACTGAGTTAAAACACAAACAAAATAAAAACAAGAGCACCAATGTTTATAAATCCCACTGCCACCTTTGACCTTTGTTGACCTGAGCTGTGACCTTAACCTCTGACACGGAGACTAACTTGACTCTGTTGCTAACTTGGTCCCAGGTGATACATATTTATGGCAAGTTCCATCAAAATATTAATATCGATGCAAATTATGACCCGGGCTAGGAATAAGTTTAGAGCTTCTAGAGAGATAGACAGACGCACACGCTGACAGATAGACAGAGAAACAGAGAAACAAAGCCACACACCATAACAGATAGACAGACGGACACCATGACAGATAGACAGACGGACAGACAGACAGACAGACAGACACCATAACATAGACAGACGGACACTATGACAGATAGAGCCACACACCATGGCAGATAGACAGACGGATACCATGACAAATAGACAGTATCACATCACGGCCTAGAGACAGACAAAGAGTGAGTCTCTCAATCAGACAGTTACATACCATGGTAAATAGATATACACTTAGACAGCCCAACACACTAAGACAGATAGACAGACAGACAGACAGACAGAGACAGCTAGAAGACACACTAACAGACAGGCAGACAGCTAGGCAGATACACCAATAGACAGACAGACAGCTAGGCAGACACGCTAACAGGCAGACACGCTAACAGGCAGACACACTAACAGGCAGACACACAACAGGCAGACACACTAACAGGCAGACACACTAACAGGCAGACACACACAGGCACACAACAGCAGACACACTAACAGGCAGACACACTAACAGGCAGACACGCTAACAGGCAGACACGCTAACAGGCAGACACACTAACAGGCAGACACACTAACAGGCAGAACACACTAACAGGCAGACACACTAACAGGCAGACACGCTAACAGGCAGACACACACTAACAGGCAGACACACTAACAGGCAGACACGCTAACAGGCAGACACGCTAACAGGCAGACACGCTAACAGGCAGACACGCTAACAGGCAGACACGCTAACAGGCAGACACACTAACAGGCAGACACACTAACAGGCAGACACACAGGCAGACACACTAACAGGCAGACACACACTAACAGGCAGACACACTAACAGGCAGACACACTAACAGGCAGACACCACTGAAAGGGAGACACGCTAACAGGCAGACACACTAACAGGCAGACACACTAACAGGCAGACACACCAACAGGCAGACACACTAACAGGCAGACACACTAACAGGCAGACACACTAACAGGCAGACACACTAACAGACACGCTTACAGACAGACACAGACAGCTAGGGCAGACACGCTAACAGGCAGACACACGCTAACAGACAGACACACTAACAGAGAGACAGACAGCTAGGCAGACACGCTAACAGGCAGACACGCTAACAGACAGACAGACAGCTAGGCAGACACGCTAACAGCAGACACGCTAACAGGCAGACACACTAACAGGCAGACACACTAACAGACAGACAGACAGCTAGGCAGACACGCTAACAGGCAGACACACTAACAGGCAGACACACTAACAGACAGACAGACAGCTAGGCAGACACGCTAACAGGCAGACACACTAACAGGCAGACACACTAACAGACAGACACACTAACAGGCAGACACACTAACAGGCAGACACACTAACAGGCAGACACACTAACAGGCAGACACACCAACAGGCAGACACACTAACAGGCAGACACACTAACAGACAGACAGACAGCTAGGCAGACACGCACAGGCAGACACACTAACAGGCAGACACACTAACAGGCAGACACACTAACAGGCAGACACACTAACAGACAGACAGACAGCTAGGCAGACACGCTAACAGGCAGACACACTAACAGGCAGACACACTAACAGGCAGACACACTAACAGGCAGACACACTAACAGACAGACAGACACCTAGGCAGACACGCTAACAGGCAGACACACTGACAGGCAGGCAGACAGACACCTAGGCAGACACGCTAACAGGCAGACACACCAACAGGCAGACACACTTACAGGCAGACACACTAACAGGCAGACAACACACAGGCAGACACACTAACAGGCAGACACCAACAGGCAGACACACAACAGGCAGACACACTAACAGGCAGACACACTAACTGCAGACACGCTAACAGGCAGACACACTAACAGGCAGACCGGTAACCAGCCTTCAGCACTGCATATAAAAATCAATCATGTCAGCTTGAAAATCTGATAAGTTAAGAAGCTTACAATATTTCAATGCCAATATAAAGGTAGACGACGGCTGGATGAACGGACGGATGGATGAACGGACGGACGGATGAACGGACGGACGGATGAACGGACGGACGGATGAACGAACAGACGGATGGATGGATGGATGAACGAACGGACGGACGGATGAACGGATAAACGAATGGTTGAACGACGAATGAATGGATGAACAAACGGTTGAACGAATGAACGAACAGTTGAATGGACGGACAGATGGATGAACGGACGAAGAGACGGACTATCAGACGGACAGACACTCAAGAAAGGTACTAACTTCACTTTTGTTAAAACCCACAACGATCACAGACAGACAGACAGACAGGCAGACAGACAGAGACAGAATAAAACAGATAAATAAAAACATACATACAGACGTATGAGACAGAGGACGATAAAACAGACACACAGAAAGACAGACAGGCATAGAAAAACATAATAAACAGACAGACAGACAGACAGACAGACAGGTGCGAATCAATATATACCTTCAAACACATGAAGGAGGAGGGGGGAGGGAGGGGGAGGGAGAGAGAGGAGGGAGGGAGAGGGGAGGAGGAGGGGAGGAGGGATAAAAGGAGGGAGAGAGGAGGGAGGAGGAGGAGGGGGAGAGGGGAGGGAGGGAGGTAGGTGAAGGAGGGAGAGGCCAACAATTAATGAGATTATCGAGAAAAAAAATTCCCTAAAAATATGAATTAAAGAGAGATTTTTATATACAAGAGAGAGAGAGAGAGAGAGAGAGAGAGAGAGAGAGAGAGAGAGAGAGAGACTTGACCGCTTTACCCGAAACATTACCGTAAAACCCGGCGACGGAATCCGGTCATAACAGTTACCGTAACACTTGCCAGGCATTACGGGACGGACGAGGAGGAGCAGCAGGGCGGAAAGAGTTGGGACGTAGTGGAAAGGAGTGGTAAGTACAGGAAGAGAGAGAACAGGAAGAGGAGGAGGAAGTGGAAAGGATGGGGGATGGAAAGGGTAGGAGGAGACAGAAGATCGGAGGGAGGAATAGGAAGGATGAAAGGTAACACTGTTTATTCCCTACAATATGTATTCCGGTACATCATCTATCCCCAGTAAATCGCCTATCCTTGTAAATCGTCTACCATAATACACCAACTTTCCCAGTAAATCGCGCCTATCCCTGTACATCACTTATCCCTCGTAAATCACCTATCTCCTGTAACTCACCTATCCTCGTACACCACCTATCCCAGTAGATCACCTATCCCGGTACACCACCATTAGTAAATTACCTATCCCTAGTAAATCACCTACTCCAATAAATCACATATCCCGGTATACCACCTATCCCATCCCACCCTCTAAAAACCAGATGAAAGTCTCCTTCCTTATTACGAGGTTACAGTGGTAGGCCGGTCGGTCGTGCGTCGTCATTATTGTTATTCTTTATTCCTGTGATAGTTTTACTTCTATGTTGTCCACCACAGTTTAGTGAGACAACCCCTCCCCATCCCCTCATTCCCTCCACAATGATGCACACAGTTCGCTGAGGGAAAGGTTTAAATACGAAATTATTTTATAGCTGGAATGAACGATAGTAAAAAAAAAATATGTTTGTTGGAGGTTAAATCAGGTGGCTGTTTCCAATTATGGTCATTATAACTCACTCAAGGGGTCATGTCAAGAGGTCATGTTAAGAGGTCAGGTCAAGAGGTCAGGGTGAGAGGTCAGGTAAAGAGTTCAGGGAAAGAGGTCAGGACAAGAGTTCAGGGTAAGAGGTTAGGTCAAGAGTTCAGGGCAAGAGGTCAGGGCAAGAGTTCAGGGTAAGAGGTTAGGTCAGTCAAGAGTTTAGAGCAAGAGGTCAGGGCAAGAGTTCAGGGTAAGAGGTTAGGTCAAGAGGTCAGGTCAAGAGTTTAGAGCAAGAGGTCAGGGCAAGAGTTCAGGGTAAGAGGTTAGGTCAAGATGTCAGGTCAAGAGGTCAGGTCAAGAGTTTAGGGTGACAGGTCAGGTCAAGAGGTCATGGCAAGAGGTCAAGCAAAAACGTCATGGCAAAAATTCAAAGGTTAATTCATGGAAATGTTTTAGTTTTTGCCTGAAATATAATCATATACATGATAGGGTTCAGTGTTTCTCTTTAGAACGGGCGACACAAATTCCGGGTCATCTTGGCTGAATAGAGGAAATGAGTCATGGTGAAGGTGTGAGATATACGCAGAAGTACTGTTCTTTCCTCTCGTCACTGGATGGATTACACCCTTGTAGCTGCAGCAACTCAGTCATCAAGCCACGTGACCACCAAGTAACTTATCAATGTTACTTAATACTGTTCTTGAGATAATTGTACAGTGCTTAATCATGTACAGTTGGTGACATTATTGACTTGTACACCCAGCGTTGACAATCCACCAGATACCAGATGAACAACGATGCCATAGAGAAATCCGACTGCGAGAGAGATTTAGGAGTAATGATAAGTAGGAATCTTAAGCCAAGTAAACAATGTGTTTTTGCTCGTAACAAGGCTAATAAAGTACTTGTGTTCATACAAAGGAGTGGTAGTTACAAGACTAGCGAGGTCATCCTAAAACTGTATCTTGCTCTTGTGAGACCACACCTGGATTACGCAGTTCAGTTCTGGTCACCGTATTACAGAATGGATATAGAATCTTGGAAAGAATTCAGAGGAGAATGACAAGACTAATCCCGGGCAAAGGAACCTTGAGTATAGAGACAGGTTAAAGCATCTTAATTTGCACTCCTTGAGAGACGGAGAGCGAGGGCGACCTGATAGAGGTGTATATGGAAGGCAGGGCTAAACAAAGGGACATTACAAAGGGTACTCAAACTATCCAACCAGGAGCGAACTCGTAACAATGGTTTTAAATTGACAAATTTAGATTTAGGCGCGACAGGAGTCATCCTAAAACTGTATCTTGCTCTTGTGAGACCACACCTGGATTACGCAGTTCAGTTCTGGTCACTGTATTACAGAATGGATATAGAATCATTGGAAAGAATTCAGAGGAGAATGACAAGACTAATCCCGGGCAAAGGAACCTTGAGTATAGAGACAGGTTAAAGCATCTTAATTTGCACTCCCTCGAGAGTAGAGCGAGGGGCGACCTGATAGAGGTGTATAAGTGGAAGGCAGGGCTAAACAAAGGGGACATTACAAAGGTACTCAAACTATCCAACCAGGAGCGAACTCGTAACAATGGTTTTAAATAAGACAAATTTAGATTTAGGCGTGAAATAGGTAAACACTGGTTTGGAAACAGAGTTGTGGATGAATGGAACAAGTTACCAAATATCATCATTAACTCGAATACGCTGAATAGCTTCAAACATAGGTTGGATGCTTATATGAGCAATAGGGGTTGGGTGTAAACGGGACTGCCCAGTATGGGCCAATAGGCCCGCTGCAGTTTCCTCCATTCTTTTGTTCTTATGTTCTCTGTGAGGTGTGAACCCTGAGAGTATCGGAGCGTAAAGTTACTAGGTGAGACGCGAGGTGTACGCAGTAGCCTGGGACCACAATGATATAATTTGACTCTTTACCTGGTAAGGCAACGTTTACATAGATTAATAGATGTAGTATGGACGCTTTTCAGTCATCTAACTTATTTATCCTCAAGCAAAGTGTCAGACATTAGTGTAGTGCATTTCTGTCCAATCGCTGAGTTTACTACCTGTTTATCAAATATTACTTACGTGACGGGAGAAACATCACCTCTTATCACCACACACATATTTACACCATTAATACGGTATAGTATATTGCTGTAGCATACAAAAAACACGTATAAAGACTATTTCTCCTCGAGCAAAGGCACATTTCGTCATGGCTCGGCGGGTTTGGCCCAAAGTTAACATTATGACTTATGTTCACGTACTATTGCGGACAGAATGCAATAATATTTTATTTATCTCAATGGCACTTCAACCCAACATAAAGACTCATAATTCGGATATTAAGTATTTCTTACTTAACACAACAGTCTGACGATAACTGTCCCCTCGAAACAAAGCTAATAAAGTACTTGGGTTCATACAAAGGAGGGTTAGTTACAAGACTAGCGAGGTCATCCTAAAACTATATCTTGCACTTGCGAGACCTCACTTGGATTATGTAGTTCAATTCTGGTCACCGTATTACAGAATGGATATAGAATCCTTGGAAAGAATTCAAAGGAGAATGAAAAGACTAATCCCGGGCATTAGGAACCTTGAGTACAGAGACAGGTTAAAGCATCGTAATTTGCACACCTTCGAGAGAAGTAGAGTGAGAGGCGATATGATAGAGGTGTATAAATGGAAGTCAGGGCTAAACAAAGGGGACATTACAAAGGAACTCAAACTATCCAACCAGGAGCGAACTCGTAACAATGGTTTTAAATTAGACAAATTTAGATTTAGGCGTGAAATAGGTAAACACTGGTTTGGAAACAGAGTAGTGGATGAATGGAACAAGTTACCAAATATCATCATTAACTCGAATACGCTGAATGGCTTCAAACATAGGTTGGATGCTTATATGAGCAATAAGGGTTGGGTGTAAACGGGACTGCCCAGTATGGGCCAATAGGCCCGCTGCAGTTTCCTCCATTCTTATGTTCTTATGTACACACACTTCAAGGTCTCCTCATTACACACACTTCAAGCTATCCTCACTACACACACTTCAAGCTATCCTCACTACACACACTTCAAGCTATCCTCACTACACACACTTCAAGCTATCCTCACTACACACACTTCAAGCTCTCCTCACTACACACACTTCAAGCTCTCCTCACTACACACACTTCAAGCTATCCTCACTACACACACTTCAAGCTATCCTCACTACACACACTTCAAGCTATCCTCACTACACACACTTCAAGCTATCCTCACTACACACACTTCAAGCTATCCTCACTACACACTTCAAGCTATCCTCACTACACACTTCAAGCTATCCTCACTACACACACTTCAAGCTATCCTCACTACACACACTTCAAGCTATCCTCATTACATGCTTCAAACTATCCTCACTACATACTTCAACCTATCCTCACTACATGCTTCAAACTATCTTCACTACATACTTCAAACTATCCTCACTACATACATCAAACTATCCTCACTACACACATCAAACTATCCTCCCTACACACAACAAACTATCCTCACTACATACTTCAAACTATCCTCAGTACACACATCAAACTATCCTCACTACACACAACAAACTATCCTCACTAAATACATAAAACGATCCTCACTACATTAAACTATTCTCACTACATCAAACTATCCTACTATCACTAACTGAACGACGCTTTACTATATTTGGAAATTTTAGGTTCAATATAATTTTGGAAGGCGTTTTTCAAATTGACCTTCAAGTCACACCAACTTGATAACTTTAATTTAAAATGACTTCCCCCTGGAAAACACTGGGAGTTACTTTTAACGCTTCCGAAACAGAGATCCGACAGGCTTACCTTCGTCTGGCACGACAATGCCATCCAGACAAGAACCCCAACGACCCTAAGGCCACAAAAACTTTTCAAAAGTTACAAGATGCCTATGAAGTGCTGCGCAATGGTCACTTCTTGGACAGGGGCTCCAGTGACACAACCCCCGAGACCCAGGAGACGACACCCAAACGAATGCCCACTTTCGTATGCAGACCTCAAGTGACAGTAAATCTGTCAATAAACCGTTCAAGTAAGTCATACTCCGGCCACCCAGACTCCAACGCCAAGTTTTACAGCGTTTTCCAGAAGCTCTTCCGAGAGATCTCTTTCTGGGAGATGAAATGCAAACAAAACACCAGCAAGCTGCCACCACCAAGCTTTGAACGAAGCTCCACCCCATTAAAAGATGTCAAAACCTTTTATAAATACTGGGCCGAATTTTCCACCAAAATGTACGTGCGGCCAAAGGGCACGCACAATTGGGTGCTCATCTCCACTAAACCTCCCTCAAAAACCAGCGTAAAATCTGTTCAGCAACATCGGGAACAGTTCAACACCGAAGTTCGCTCTTTGGTGAACTTCTTACTAAAGCAAGATGAACGGCTGAACCAAAAATGAACACAATGAACCACAACACCCACAACACCCACACCCTACAGGACAGTAACCACCTTTGAACAACGATGCCATAGAGAAATCCGACTGCGAGAGAGATTTAGGAGTAATGATAAGTAGGAACCTTAAGCCAAGTAAACAATGTGTTTTTGCTCGTAACAAGGCTAATAAAGTACTTGGGTTCATACAAAGGAGTGTTAGTTACAAGACTAGCAAGGTCATCCTAAAACTGTATCTTGCTCTTGTGAGACCACACCTGGATTACGCAGTTCAGTTCTGGTCACCGTATTACAGAATGGATATAGAATCCTTGGAAAGAATTCAGAGGAAAATGACAAGACTAATCCCGGGCATTAGGAACCTTGAGTATAGAGACAGGTTAATGCACCTTAATTTGCACTCCCTCGAGAGACGTAGAGCGAGGGGCGACCTGATAGAGGTGTATAAGTGGAAGTCGGGGCTAAACAAAGGAGACATTACAAAGGTACTCAAACTATCCAACCAGGAGCGAACTCGTAACAATGGTTTTAAATTCGACAAATTTAGATTTAGGCGTGAAATAGGTAAATATTGGTTTGGAAATAGAGTAGTGGACGAGTGGAACAAGTTACCAAATATCATCAATAACTCGAATACGCTGGATAGCTTCAAACATAGGTTGGGTGGATATATGAGCTCTAGGGGTTGGGAGTATACGGGACTGCCCAGTATGGGCCAATAGGCCCGCTGCAGCTTCCGCCATTCTTATGTTCTTATCATTTGTCCAGCGCGCCCAGAGCCTTAACTCTCACATTTGTCTACTTACGCCACATGACGTCTGGGGAGTCGTAACAAACAATTACAGATCCTGTGCCTTCTGTATTTTTTGTTACGACTCCTCAGACAGACGGGCGCCAACTTCCCACTACACACTATACTGTACACACACCATGGCACTACATCTGGTACCTGCACACCTACCATTTATCTAACAATTGATGAAGGACGAGGCTAAAGACTACAACCAAACACGAAATGCTAGCAACAGGTGGAACTGCTGCTGAGTGACTTATTGCCATAAACACATTAATGTTATTTATAATAAACGTAGTTTGTCAACTTCCCGGGTATGTTTTTCTTGTAAGTTACATTATATTAACAATTAGATGCTTTTGTAAATAGTTAATGAAATAGAATCAAGTACATCCGTTTTTACTGGGTCATGAAAGTCACCCCGTCATAAAAGGACACCATACTGAGCGACTCCATCCTGTCCCGCTACATAATACACTAATTGTCAAAACAATATATCTGGGCTATACAAGATCTCTGATACATTACTACAACACCAGCCCAGGTTCTTCGTGACGGGAAAGACATTGACAAGCTCGAGAAAATGCAAAATAAAGGCATTAGAATTATTTTAGGCTGTCCCATGAGCATTTAAGTACTTAATATAAGGAAAGAACTAGGTATACCCAGTGTTAAAGATAGAATAATTGAAGTCAACCTCATGATAGCCCTGAGGCTTTTGCGTTGTGATCCAGATAACATTGCTTCTAAGAAACTGGTAGGATATATGAGTCATGAAAATGGTGAATCTAATTGGATCCAAACTACAGCTACACACATGAGGCTGTTTGGACTAGACCATCTGTACAAAGCTGAGACACAGCAGCGCTTCCTGCCACCCTGGCGGACAGTTCCCTTCGATATCACAACACTCACCTACCCGCCCAAACAACTGACCACACACATAACCTGCAGACCATCTACACTGACGGCTCTCTCAAGACTGTCTGTGGGAGGGCTGGAAGTACTGCCATTGTGACTCAACCTAACGGTAACGTAATAAGGAAACGAGCTAGAATTAGTAACTGGGCATCCACTATACAAACTGAACTATTTGCCATACTCACAACCCTGAAACTTGTTGAAGACCATGACAGTCTCATCATCAATGACTCCTTATCCTCATTACTTGCTCTTGATACCCTAACCTCAGATTGTCACCCGCTTGTCTCTGAAGCCAGACACAACCATATGTGTCTTGTTGACGGGGTATCAGGATTAAGTTGCTGTGGATCACCTCTCACATAGGCATTAGTGAACTTGATAGAGTTGATGCCTTAGCTAAACTCGCGTCCAACAATGACAATGTTGAGTACAATCTAGGACTGTCAAACAGAACCTTAAAAACTGTAATCAGAAAAGAGCTTTCCGATGAATTTGAAGCCAGTAGACAAGTGCAAACAGGCACAAGCCAATCCATTGTTTACCACGATGAGATGCATCAAATAAAACATGTATATGGAGCAAGTAACAAGATCACTAGATTACAAGATGTTGTAACCGCTAGACTAAGGTTAGGATATAAGTACCTCTGGCAGTATGTTCCTTAGGCAGATGTGAACAAAACTAAATGTAAAGTGTGTGGCCACACATATGGCCACACACTCCAACACTACGTCTTAGATTGAGAAAACTAGAACCTTATAGGGATAGACCCAAGCACACGTGTATACAATGACACAGCTGATATACTAAGGTTGTATCCACACTGTGCATATAGTACCTAATCAAAATTCTATGTACCGACTTAAGCCATGTACTGGAAATACTCTAACATTCAGTGCCATAATGTCATAATCACTGGGGTCTGATAAACACCCTTTGTGGCCTCTACTCTGTAATCCTTTTTGCGCTACCGCTCACAGGATGAGTATTAGGGGCACAATAAACTAGCTGCTGTCCGCGACAAAATTCAGAATTAAAAAAAAAATACAACCTGTCCCCCCTATCACCGATAGATTAAGTAAGAGTTGCACAAGAAAAAAACAAAACATTAAATATGCATAGAATTGTTTAGACTTGAAGCGGTAACACATTCTAAGCACAATTTGTGTTTTGTCCTACTTATTTATAACCTTGCTTAATAAATATTGCTTTGTAACTGCACAAGTAACTCCTTAACCCTCCCCCATCCCTCTAGCCCCGAACACCCTCACCTCCTATAACCCGCCCCTGTCTCCCCCTTGCTCGTGAATGCTACCGATTCACGAGTCTATACTCTCTGGGTGTACCAGTCACAAATGTGTTTTCAAGAGCTGTGAAGTTATGTTGAAAGATTAAATTGTGAGGTTAAAGTGTGAGGTTCAGTTGAGGTTATTTTGTGAGGTTGAGTTGTGAAGTTAAGCTATAAGGTTAAGCTGTGAAGAAAACCAAAGAATTAAGCCACGAAGATAAAATTATAGGGTTAAGCTGTGAGGTTGAGTTGTGAAGTTAAGCTATAAGGTTAAGCTGTGAAGAAAACCAAAGAATTAAGCCACGAAGATAAAATTATAGGGTTAAGCTGTGAGGTTCAACTGTGAGGTTCAACTGTGAGGTTTAGCCATGAGGTTCAAGTAAAGGAAAGGGCCAGAAGGGGGGTGAAAATTCCGCATATTTTCCAAATGTATCCACCCTCAGCCCCTGGGTGAGATTACTACTAACACTTGCTGACCTTGGCTTAACCACTTGGGTGAGATAACTAACGTTTGCCGACTCTGGTATGTTGAGTTGACGTGTTAGGTTGGTGACCCTGGTAAGCGAGAGCTGGTGACATCCACAGGGTGAGCGGATGACGTCAAGAATCACGGACCTCACCTTCTCACCCTCCATCACCCTTCCTCACCCTCACACATTACAAAATTTTCCACTTGTCGGAAATGTCCCCAACTGTACCTTTAAGAGATCTCCGCCACTCGACAGCTTCTATCGTGTCAATGTTGCTGTTGTTAACTTTGTATCTGTATTATTCTGTATAAATAAAGTATATTTCAGTTACAATTTGATCCAACAATCCATTTTTTCGTGTAACTTAAGATGGAAAAACAAAGTCCTCGTGGTTGTTGTCCGCCGCAGGTGTTGTCGCCCGTTGGTCTGGTTCAATGTTGTGTAAACTGTTTTAGGGCAATTGAGTCGTGTTATTGAATATATGACTACTGGAAACAACGGGTATTTTCTCTATATAGTATTAGGGGACTGTTATCTCCCCCGTTACTACTACTACTACTATTACTACGACTACTGCAATACTAATGTCTCTCTCTTTCTCTCTCTTTCTCTGTAGCCATTCCACCGTGACAATGTAGGCGTCTTTCCTCGTGACTGAGCAACTAGGGGAGCGTGTAGAGTAGCCAGGACGGCGTGTGTGTGTATACGAGAGACAGAGAGAAAGGACCTACACAGTACACTAGCCATCACCTTCCCTCGTGTATGGTGTGGTCGACTGTGACCACGACCCTGCACTACACCACTACCCCCCTCCCCTCCCCTCCCCTTAACCCCCCCACCCCCCTACAACACAATCTTCTCCCCTCATCTATAGGTCTAGGAGGGCCTCACCGCACTCAACTCTATCTGCCCTATACACAAGGTCGGTTTTCCAGTGTCGCGGGACTGCCAAGAGAGAATGACCTCAGTAAATCCGTGTTCAGTACTGGTAGGGGTCAGGTCAAGACACCCTCGACACTGTCTTGTCATGATGTTATTAGTTAAGTAACTCCGGGGTTTTATTTGTATCGTTTTTGCTTGTATAAAATTATGTACATGGAGGAATGTGTGTCGGGTACGTGAGTCAACAACAACAACAACAACAACAACAACAACAACAACAACAACAACAACAACAACAACAGCAACAACAACAACAGCAACAACAACAACAACCAACAACAACAACAACCCAACGAAAGCAACAACAACAACAACAACAACAACAACAACAACAACAGCAAACAGCAAGCAACAACAACAACAACAGCAACAACAACAACAGCAACAACAACAACAACAACAACAACAACAACAACAACCCAACAGCAACAACAACAACAACCCAACAACAACAACAACAACAACAACAGCAACAACAACAACAACAGCAACAACAACAACAACAACAACAACAACAACAACAACAACAACAACAACAACAACAACAACAACAACAACAACAACAACAACAACTTAACAAACAACAACAACAACAACAACAACAACAACAACAACAACAACAACAACAACAACAACAACAACAACAACAACAACAACAACAACAACAACAACGACAACAACAACAACAACAACAACAACAACAACAACAACAACTTAACCAACAACAACAACAACAACAACAACAACGGCAACAACAACAACAACAACAACAACAACAGCAACAACAACAACAACAACAACAACCAACAGCAACAACCAACAACAAAACAACAACGTAACCAACAACAACAACAACAACAACAACAACAACAACAACAACAACAACAACAACAACAACAATAATAATAATAATAATAATAATAATAATAATCTAATAATGTTCCACAGTACTACAGGAGGATGGGAGAGAATAAGGTGAAGTGTTCTCACCCTCAAACTAATTTCAATTTACTTACAGGAGAGGAAATACTAATAGCATCGTCCCTACACTGCTAATCCCATATCACTGTATCACTGTCTATGGCTGTAATGAATTAAAAAAAAGCAAAAAAACACAAAAACAAATGAAGAATTCTACCACAGCCGCCGCCATCTTTTTTTTATCTAGCGTAATTAAAACTCTCTCTCTCTCTCTCTCTCTCTCTCTCTCTCTCTCTCTCTCTCTCTCTCTCTGTCACAATAAAAAATAAAACAATATCCCTCTTAATCTCGGTATCACTCTCTATAGCTGTAAAGAATAAAAAATAAATAAATCACCACAACCATCTTTTTTTTTATCTAGTCAAAACAAAAACTTTCTTTCTCTCCTCCATCACCAAAAAAAAAAAAAATTCTGGAAGAAACAAAAAAAAAAACATTCTCCCTAGAGGACAGTCAGGAATTTACTCTCTACAACCAGACCAAAGTAAAACGTCAACAATGAAGTTTATTCTCCCCCACCACGACTGTTCTTCCTCTACTCCCAGAAGCAACAAGATCCTTAACTCTGACACCAACAAGGAAGCACTTCTCTGGGCTGGCTATTTTGACGCTAAGATGACTTCCCTGGATATGAGGAAGGTGGGGTGTGGGGAAGGGGAGGGTGGAGGTAAAACAAGGAAGAGAGGGAGGAGAGAGAGAGAGAGAGGAAGAGAGAGAGAGAGAGAGAGAGAGAGAGAGAGAGAAAGAATCAATTTTCTTGTTACACCTGCTGGTAGTCTGTTTCCATCTCACCTGTTAATAACTGGAGGAAGAAAGAGAGAAGAGGACAGGGAGAAGAGATGAAAGAAAGAGGAAGGGGCGGGGAAGAGGGAGAAATAATGAAAGAATGAGGAAGCGTGAGGAAAGAAGAGGAAGGGAAGGGAGTAAGCGAGGAAAGAGGATGAGGAAGAGGGGGCTAAGAGAAAAGAAGGATGAAGAGGAAAGAGGAAGAAGCAGAAGAGGAAGGGCAGAAGAGTAGTAGGAGAACCAGGTGGTATAGTCTACATACAAACCAGCTGGAAGGGTTGAAGCAGCTGGTGGAGGCGAACCATCTGGAGCAGGTAAGGTAAGTGGGCCAGGCGGTGTGTGGGAGGCTACATGATGGAGGGAGACAAGTGAATCGATCACCCCTGTTGTGGCCAAGTCAGGATGCCCCGGGAGGAAGAGGAAGGAAGGAAAGAAGGAAGAGGAGGAAGGAGGGAAGGAAGGTAAGAAGGAAGAGGAGGAAGGAGGGTAAG
This sequence comes from Homarus americanus, assembly GCF_018991925.1. Taxonomy (NCBI): domain Eukaryota; kingdom Metazoa; phylum Arthropoda; class Malacostraca; order Decapoda; family Nephropidae; genus Homarus; species Homarus americanus. The sequence goes on along the minus strand of NW_024731452.1, from coordinate 1,831 downwards.
AAAGAGGAAGGAGAGTAAGAAAGGGGAAGGAGAGACGGAAGGAGGAGGAGGAGGAATGATGGAATGAAATAATGAAGATAAAAGAGAAGTAAGAAAGTTTGTGACCATAATATTTGGTGTGTGGGGATGTGAGAAAGACACACACACACACACACAGAGACAGACATACACACACACAGACAAACACACATACACACACATAGGGAAACACACATGCAGACAAACACACATACACACATACAGACAAACACACATACACACATACAGACAAACACACATACACACACATAGGGAAACACACATACAGACATACACACATACACACACACACAGAGACAAACACACATACACACACACAGACAAACACACACACACACACACACAGACAAAACACACACACAGACAAACAACAATACACACCCATTAACAAGTACTCTTAAGATTCTACTAAAACAGTTTATAAAAATGACACATTCTGAGGAGAAGGAAAGGGAACAGGAAGGAGGAGGATAAAAAGGAAGAGGAGAAGAAAGAAGAAGAAGAAAGAAAGAAAAAAATTACATCACGCAGCCAACGTTACAATAACAACAGAGGCAAAATAAAACACATACAAACAGACCCAAGAGTTGGTTTTAAATGGAATACTTTGTTGTTCTGGGAGGGAATTTGAATCCTTTGTTGAAGACGTTGGTACAGTGTGAATATAATATGTCTCAGGGGTTATAATATCTGGCGAGAGAGAGAGGGCATCTATATGATTATTACCACAACATAGCGGACACACACACACACACACGTCTAGATGTACTGTCATAATATTACTGTTGACATGAGAGACATGACCGAGCCTGGCGAGGTGACCCAGACTAACGTGCAGTAGTCAGGCGAGGGAGCGATCTCTCTCTCTCTCTCTCTCTCTCTCTCTCTCTCTCTCTCTCCTTATCTAGCTATCTATCAGGTGAAAGCAGAAGCAGTGTATAGATCAGTTGCAATGCAAAACCACCACTGCCTATCTCTTTATCTCAACTTCTATGTCCATTTATCACCATTTCACACCTTCATATCTCTTTATCTTTCTCTTCTTACAACTATCTCCTGTATCTCTCCGGGCTAGACATTGAGACTCAAGCTAACATCTCGTTGTCAGGCGACCTCGTGGTGAGCGCAAGTACTTCTCTCTTTCTCCATCTCATTCTCTCTGTCTCCTCTATTTATCTTTGTATATAACTTGTCTCTCTATCTCTCTTTCTCTCTCTCTGACGAAGTAAGGTAGGGAAAAGAGTAAGTCTCTCTCTCTCTCTCTCTCTCTCTCTCTCTCTCTCTCTCTAGCAAAAAAAATCTCCTCTCTCTCTCTCTCTCTCTCTCTCTCTCTCTCTCTCTGGCAGCAAGGTGGGAAGAGGTAGATCTCTCTCTCTCTCTCTCTCTCTCTCTCTCTCTCTCTCTCTCTCTCGCAAAAAAAATCCTCTCTCTCTCTCTCTCTCTCCTCTAGCACTAAAGTAGTCTCTCTCTCTCTCTCTCTCTCTCTCTCTCTCTCTCTCTCTCTCTCTCTCTCTCTGGCAGTAAGTGAAGGGAAGGAGTGGAAATCTCTCTCTCTCTCTCTCTCTCTCTCTCTCTCTCTCTCTCTCTCTCTCTCTCTGGCAGTAAGGTAGGGAAGAGGTAAGTCTCTCTCTCTCTCTGTCTCTCTCTCTCTCTCTCTCTAAAAAGTCTCTCTCTCTCTCTCTCTCTCTCTCTCTCTCTCTCTCTCTCTGGCAGCAAGGTAGGGAAGGAGTAAGTCTCTCTCTCTCTCTCTCTCTCTCTCTCTCTCCTCTCTCTCTCTCTCTGGCAGTAAGGT
>NW_024731451.1:0-22665 GCF_018991925.1 Homarus americanus | reverse complement strand
ACACACGACCACCACACACACGGCCATCACACACGGCCACTACACACGACCACCACACCAACACGGCCACTACACACGACCACTACACACACGCACACACACACACGACAACCACACACACGACCACTACACACATGACAACCACACACGACCACTACACACACGACAACTAAAACACACGGCCACTACACACACGACAACTACACACACGACCACTACACACACGACAACCAAACACACGGCCACTACACACGACCACTACACACACGGCCACCACACACGGCCACTCAACACACGACCACTCATACACACGGCCACTACAATACTAATGACCACTACACACACGGCCACTACAATAATGACCACTACAGCCACACGGCCACTACACACACGACAACTACACACACGACCACTACACACACGGCCACTACTAATACACGACCACTATAATAATGACCACTACACATACGACCACTACACACATGACCACTACACACGACAACTACACACACGGCCACTACACACACACCAACCACACACACGGCCACTCACACACACGACCACTACACACGGCCACTACACACGACCACTACACACGGCCACTCACACACACGACCACTACACATGACCACCACACGACAACCACACACGACCACTACACATTAATGACAACCACACACACGGCCACACCACACACACGACAACCACACACACACTAAACACGACCATCATAATACCACGGCACACCACACACGACCACCACACACGGCCACTACACACACGACCACTACACACACGGCCACTACACACACGACAACTACACACGACCACTACACACACACACTACACACACGACCACCACACACACGACCACTAAACACACACGACCACTAAACACACGACAACTACACACACGACAACTACACACACGACCACTAAACATACCACAACCACATACACGACCACTACACACGACCACTACACACACGACAACCACACACACGACCACTACACACACGACCACTACACACACGACAAATTACACACGACCACTACACACATGACCACTCAATAATAATGCCACAACCAGTTAATACACGACCACTACACACACGACCACTACACACACGACCACTACATACACGACCACTAAAACACACGACCATCAAGGCACACACGACCACTACTAATAACACGACCACTACACACACGACCACTACATACACGACCACCAAACACACGACCACTGGCACACACACGACCACTACACACACGACCACTAAAACACATGACCACTACACACACGACCATTCACACACACGGCCACCACACACACGGCCACCACACACGACCACCACACACGACCACACCACACATGAACACCACACGGCCACCACACACGGCCACCACACACGGCCACCACACACATGACCACCACACACGACCACCACACACACACACACCACACACACACACACGGCCACACACACGGCCACCACACATGACCACACATGACCACTACACACACGACCACCACACACACGACCACTACACACACATGACCACACTAACACATGACCACACACACGACCACCACACACGGCCACTACACACACGGCCACCACACGACCACACATGACCACTACATACACGACCACTACATACACGACCACTACACACACACGACCACTACATACCCATTCACTCACACACACGACCAGCTCCACACATGACCACATACACACCACTACACACCACGACCACTCACACGACCACACACGGCCATCAACACACGACCACTATACGACCACTACACATGACCACTACATGGACAAAGACGTATCAGCACAATAACGCCACTACACACGCAAATAACCATTAATACTGACCAATTACCACGTAATACCACACACACGGCCGATTTTACACACTTGTCATCACAAGGCACAGCTGCACGGCCACCACAACCACATGACCAAACATGACCACTCACACGGACCACCACATGCACACCACACGACCACCACACACGACCACCACGACCACCACACACACTGACCACACACGGCCACCACACACGGCCATCACACACGGCCACACACGACCACACGGCCACTACAATAATATCGCACACTTACATACATGCAATAAATACACACACGACCATCACACGGCCACTACACACACGACTACTACATCGACCACTACATACAATGTAGACCACCACACACACACGACCACTACATTAATAGACCACTACACACGGCCCACATACACGGCCACTACATACACCACCACATACACGACCACTACACATCTCACTCACATACACGACCACACACGACCACTATGACACGACCCACCATACATGACCACTACTGTGCATATCATTACCACACACACGACCACAGACTACATACACATTACCACACACACGACCACTACATACACGACCACTACATTGTTAATGACCACTACACACGACCACTACATACATACCAATTACATACAACAGACCACTACATACACGACCACCACACACACGACCACCAACATGACCAACACACACACGACCACTACACACGACACCACACACGACCACTACACACGACCACACACATCAACACTACACACGACCACTAAACACACACGACCACTACACACACGACCACCACATACACGACCACCTACACACACGACCACCACACACACACTCACACACGACCACTACACACACGACCACTACACACACGACCACCACACACATGACCACTACATACACCACACTACACACAACGACCAATCTAACAAACGACCACTACACACACACCACCACTACATACACACGCCACTACACACACGACCACCACAAAACACTACCACCAAACACACGACCACCACACACACACGACCACCAAACACACGACACACACACACGACCAATACCACAAACACGACCACTATACACATGACCACTACACACACGACCACTACATACACGACCACTACATGTACACGACCACTACAAACACGACCACTACACACACGGCCACTACACACACGACCACTACACACGCAACCACTACACACGACCACTACATACGACCACTACATACACGACCACTACAAACGACCACTACAAACGACCACTACACACACGGCCACTACACACGGCCACTACATACGACCTACACGCATTACTACATGCACGACCTACATACACGACACTACATACACGACCACTACATACGACCACTACAAACAACTCACGACCACTACACACACGGCCACTACACACACTGCAAACACGACCACTAAACACGACCACTACACACGACCACTACATGCGACCACTACATACACGACCACCACAAACGACCACCACACACGATCACTACACACGACCACTACATACACGACCACTACATGCACGACCACTACAAACACGACCACTACATACACGACCACTACTACACGACCACTACATACGACCACTACACACGATCACCACGACCACTACACACACGGCCACTACACACGACCACTACACACACGACCACTACGGCCACTACACATGACCACTACACACGACCACTACACGGCCACTACACACGACCCCCCACACACGGCCACCACACACACGGCCACTACACACGGCCACTACATACACGACCACTACACACACGACCACCACACACGGCCACTACATACACGGCCACTACACACATGACCACTACACACACGGCCACTACACACGGCCACCCTACACACACGACCACTACACGACCACTACACACACGGCCACTACATACGGCCACTACACACACGGCCACTACATACGACCACTACACACACGACCACTACACACACGGCCACTACATACGACCGCTACATGACCACTACACACACGGCCACACACACGGCCACTACATACGACCACTACACACGACCACTACACACACGACCACTACATACACGGCCACTACACACATAACCACTACACACGGCCACTACACACCACTACACACACGACCACCACACACGACCACTACACACGGCCACTACACACACGGCCACCATGCAACGGCCACACCACATGACCACTACACACACGACCTACACGCAACACTACACACACGACCACCTACACACGACCACTACACACACGGCCACTACATACGGCCACTACACACGACCACTACATACACGGCCACTACATACGGCCACTACACACACGACCACTACACACGACCACTACGACCACTACACACACACCACCACACACGGCCACTACATACAGCCTACACACACGTACTACACACGACCACTACATACACGGCCACTACATACACGGCCACTACATACAGTCATTACCTTACTTATGGACAATACCTAAGCATGTTATACATTTGTCAAGGCAGAGGACTCTGAGCAACACTCTAGGAGAAACAGACCTGGAAGCATCTTTATCTGAATGACTGAAACTAAGAACACACAAATATGGCGCAATCAACGTATGTTATTTGACGTTGCAGCTGAGGTGAACGCCAGCTGGTCTGGTGGTGTGCCTCAAGGGACTGGGTGAGCGAAAGATAATCAACTACTAGAAGAAAAATATGAAACATTCATCACTAGAGAAAACCATAGCCGGGAGGAGGAGCAAGAACGACAGACTTCACCAGTGGATCAATAAGGCCCTGGCACACCTCGTTCAAAGCCTCAGCCAACAACTCATCTCCTACCTGGGTTCAATCCCCACCTTCCTGAACCTTATTAACGGAGTCGAGACGAAGCCACAGCAGCTTGTGTCTGCTCGACACATCTCGATTAAAACACCTGATGATAGAATGTATTTTGGTGGATTTTCACCACTACAAGCCTATCGATAACTTCAGTGTACTGATATAGTGAAATAAAGTAGAAAACAGGAAAAAATAAATCAATATTTAAAACTCACCAAGAAATACAATAACAATAATAAATAATACAAGTAGAAGTAACCTGAATTAATTGGAACTGTTGCAAAGAAATCCAAGGTGAGACCGATTGTATCGACACCAACACCCCTCTTGACACCAACCACCCCTCTTGACACCAACCACCCCTCTTGACACCAACCACCCTCTTGACCCAACCACCCTCTTGACCCAACCACCCCTCTTGACACCAACCACCCTCTTGACACCAACCACCCCTCTTGACACCAACCACCCCTCTTGACACCAACCACCCCTCCTGGCACCAACCACCCCTCTTCACACAACCACCCCTCTTGACACCAACCACCTCTATTAACCACCCCTCTTGACACCAGCCACCCCTCTTGACACCAACCACCCCTCTTGACACCAACCACCCTCTTGACAACCACCCCTCCTGACACCAACCACCCCTCTGACACCAACCACCCTCTTGGCCACCAACCACCCCTCTTGACACCAACCACCCCTCTTGACACAACCACCCCTCTTGACACAACCACCCCTCTTGACTTGCACCCCTCTTGACACCAACCACCCTCTTGACACCAACCACCCCTCTTGACACCAACCACCTCTTGACACCAACCACCCCTCTTGACACCAACCACCCCTCTTGACACCAACCACCTCTTGACACCAACCACCCCTTCCTGGCACCAACCACCCCTCCTGACACCAACCACCCTCCCACCACACCCCCCTCTTGACACCCCTTTCCTGACACCAACCACCCCTCCTGACACCAACCACCTCCTGACACCAACCACCCCTCTTGACACCAACCACCCCTCTGGACACCAACCACCCCTCTTGACCCAACCACCCCTCTTGACACCAACCACCCCTCTTGACACCAACCACCCCTCTTGGCCGCCACCCTCCACCAACCACCCCTCTTGACACCAACCACCCTCTTGACACCAACCACCCCTCTTGACTAACCACCCCTCTGGCACAACCACCTCTTGACACCAACCACCCTCTTGACACCAACCACCCTTCCTGACACCAACCACCCTTCTGACACCAACCACCCTCCTGACACCAACCACCCCTCTTGACACCACCACCCTTCCTGACACCAACCACCCCTCCTGACACCAACCACCCCTCCTGACACCAACCACTCCTCCCTGACACAAACCACCCCTCCTGACACCACCACCCTCCTGACACCAACCACCCCTCCTGACACCAACCACCCCTCCTGACACCACCCCTCCTGCCACCCACCCTCCTGACACCAACCACTCCTCCTGACACCAACCACCCCTCCTGACACCAACCACCCCTCCTGACACCAACCACCCCTCCTGACACCAACCACCTTCCTGACATCAACCACCCCTTCCTGACACCTCTAACTGCCACCAACCAACACTTCCTGACACCAACCACCCCTTCCTGACACCTCTAGCGGCAACACCAACCAACACTTCCTGACACCAACCATCCCTCCTGACACCTCTAGCGGCAACACCATGCCCCTCCCTGACACCTCTAGCAGCAACACCCACCACCCCTTCCTGACATCTCTAACTGCAACACCAACTACCCCTTCCTGACACCTCTAACTGCAGTACTGCCACCCCTTCCTGACACCTTTAGCTGCAACACCAACCATCCTTCCTGACACCAACCACCCCTCCTGACACTTGTAGTCGCAACACCCTAGCACAAAAGATGTATATTAACTAATGTATCTTACCGATGCCTTATACACATCAGTTTGGGACAATTTGCTACCTGGGTGTAACTCATAGCAGAGTTTTAATCACGTCTCTAAGTTTGTAGTTAAGTTGGGTAAATAATGACCCAGGCTACTCGAATGGCGAATCGTGGAGAACTTTGGTGAAGAACGCAGCATTTTTCCCCCCTCCTCCCTATGAAAAACCAAAGAGTATATTTTAAAGTGCAAGTCTTATAAATCATTTTTAAATTATCTCTTGTTTTCAATAATTTCATTTTTAAAATAATACGAGCATGTTCCTGGAAGAAATTATACAGAGTACTCTTGTCTGTAATTACGCAATAGAAAGAAGCATCTCATCCTTCGTTACTGAGGAAATTTGTGTAGCTGGTCCTTCACAAATTGTAATTGAGTAACACTGAATTAGACAAACCTATAAGATATGAAACAGATTACACAGTTTCAATACACCTACAGTATACAATAATTCAATGGTGAACAGGAAAACCAGGATTGAGCTTGGTAACTGGTGTTTCTTGCAACCTTACATCCAAACTGATGATTCTAGCAACCTTACACCAGTAAACTAATGATTCTAGGAACCTTACATCCGTTAACTAATGATTCTAGCAAAATTACAACCGTCAACTACTGATACTAGCAACCTACACCCGCAAACTGATGATTCTAGCAACCGTACACCTGTAAAACTGATGGTTCTAGCAACCTTACACCCGTAAACTGATGGTTCTAGCAACCTTACACCCGTAAACTGATGATTCTAGCAACCTTACACCAGTAAACTAATGATTCTAGGAACCTTACATCCGTTAACTAATGATTCCAGCAAAATTACAACCGTCAACTACTGATACTAGCAACCTTACACCCGCAAACTGATGATTCTGCAACCGTACACCTGTAAACTGATGGTTCTAGCAACCTTACACCCGTAAACTGATGGTTCTAGCAATCTTACACCCGCAAACTGATGATTCTAGCAACCGTACACCTGTAAACTGATGGTTCTAGCAACCTACACCCGAAACTGATGGTTCTAGCAACCTTACACCCGCAAACTGATGATTCTAGCAACCGTACACCTGTAAACTGATGGTTCTAGCAACCTTACACCCGTAAACTGATGGTTCTAGCAATCTTACACCCGTAAATCCGATGGTTCTAGCAACCTTACACCCGTAAACTGATGATTCTAGCAACCTTACACCCGTAAACTGATGATTCTAGCAACATTACACACGTAAACCTGATGATTCTAGCAACCTTACACCTAAACTGATGATTCTAGAAACCTTACAACCCGTTTACTGATGATTCTAGCAAACTTACTACCGTTAACTGATGATTCTACAACCTACACCAGTAAACTAATGATTCTAGGAACCTTACATCCGTTAACTGATGATTCTAGCAAAATTACAACCGTCAACTACTGATACTAGCAACCTTACACCCGCAAACTGATGATTCTAGCAACCGTACACCTGTAAACTGATGTTCTAGCAACCTTACACCAGAACTGATGGTTCTAGCAATCTTACACCCGCAAACCGATGATTCTAGCAACCGACACCTGTAAACTGGTGTTTCTTGCAACCTTACACCCGTAAACTGATGATTCTAGCAACATTACACCCGTAAACTGATGGTTCTAGCAACCTTACACCCGTAAACTGATGATTCTAGCAACCTTACACCAGTAAACTAATGATTCTAGCAACCTTACACCCGTAAACTGATGATTCTAGCAACCTTACACCAGTAAACTAATGATTCTAGCAACCTTACACCCGTAAACTGATGATTCTAGCAACCTTACACCAGTAAACTAATGATTCTAGCAACCTTACATCCGTTAACTGATGATTCTAGCAAAATTACAACCGTCAACTACTGATTCTAGCAACCTTACACCCGCAAACTGATGATTCTAGCAACCGTACACCTGTAAATTGATGGTTCTAGCAACCTTACACCCGTAAACTGATGGTTCTAGCAATCTTACACCCGTAAACTGATGGTTCTAGCAACCTTACACCCGTAAACTGATGATTCTAGCAACCTTACACCCGTAAACTGATGATTCTAGCAACATTACACACGTAAACAGATGATTCTAGCAACCTTACACCCTTAAACTGATGATTCTAGCAACCTTACACCCGTTTACTGATGAATCTAGCAACCTTACACCAGTAAACTGATGATTCTATTAACCTTACACGCGTAATCTGATGATTCTAATGAACTAACAACCATTAACTGATGATTCTAGCAACCTTAAACCCGTTCGCTAATGATTCTAGTAACTACACATCCGTTAAGTGATGATTCAAGCAACCTTACAAAAATTAACTGATGATTCTAGCAACCTTACACATGTTAACTGATGATTGAAGCAACCTTACACCCGTAAAATAGTGATTCTAGCAAAATTAAACCCGTTAACTGATGATTCTAGCAACCTTACACACGTAAACTGATGATTCTAGCAACCTTACACCAGTTAACTGATGATTCTAGCAACCTTACATCCATTAACTGATGATTCTAGCATCCTTACATCCGTTATCTGAAGATTCTAGCAACCTTACACCCGTTAACTGATGATTCTAGCATTTTTACACCCATTAACTGATGATTGAAGGAACCTTACACCCGTAAACTAGTGATTCTAGCAACCTTACACCCGTTATCTGATGATTTTAGCAACCTTACACCCGTAAACTGATGATTCTAGCAACCGTACACCTGTTAACTGATGATTCTAGCAACCTTATACCCGTAAACTGATGATTCTAGCAACCCGTTAACTGATGATTGAAGGAAACTTACACCCATAAACTCGTGATTCTAGCAACCTTACATCCGTTATCTGATGATTCTAGCAACCTAATAACCACTAACTGATGACTCTAGCAACCTTACACCCGTTAACTGATGATTCTAGCAACCTTATACTCGTAAACTGATGATTCTAGCAACCTTACATCTGTTAACTGATGATTCTAGCAGCCTTTCATACGTTATCTGATGATTCTAGCAACGTTACAACCGTTAACTGATGATTCTAGCAACTTAAAACCCGTTAACTGATGATTGAAGGAACCTTACACCCGTAAACCAATGATTCTAGCAACTTTACACCCGTTAACTGATGATTCTCGCAACTTTGCTCCCGGTAACTGATGATTGAAGGACCCTTACATCCGTAAACTAATGATTCTAGCAACCTTACACCCATAAACTGATGGTTCTAGCAACCTTACACCCGTAAACTGATGATTCTAGCAACCTTTAACTGATGATTCTAGCAACCTTACACCCTTTAACTGATGATTCTAGCAACTTTACACCCGTTAACTGATGATTGAAGGAACCTACATCCGTAAACTAATGATTCTAGCAACCTTACATCCGTTATCTGATGATTCTAGAAACCTTACACCCGTAAACTGATGATTCTAGCAACCTTACAGCTGTTAACTAATGATTCTAGCAACCTCACCCGTTAACTGATGATTTAGGAACTTTGCACCTGTTAACTGATGATTCTAGCAACCTTACACCCGTTAACTGATGATTCTAGCAACCGTACACCCGTAAACTAATGATTCTAGCAACTTTACACCCGTTAACTGATCATTCTAGCAACCTTACACCCGTTAACTGATGATTCTAGCAACCGGTCATCCGTTATCTGATGATTCTAGCAACCTTACAACCGTTAACTGATGATTCTAGCAACTTTACACCCGTTAACTGATGATTGAAGGAACCTTACATCCGTAAACTAATGATTCTAGCAACCTTACACCCGTTAACTGATGATTCTAGCAACCTTACAGCTGTTGACTAATGATTCTAGCAACCTTACACCCGTTAACTGATGATTTTAGCAACTTTAAACCCGTTAACTGATGATTCCAGCAACCTTACACCCGTTAACTGATGGTTCTAGCAACCTTACACCCGTTAACTGATGATTCTAGCAACCTTACACCCGTTAACTGATGATTTAAGCAACCTTACACCCGTAAACTGATGATTCTGCATCCTTACACCTAAATAATGACTCAGATCATTCCCACTACTTACCTAGGCACATATACCCGGTCGATAGGTATGTAAAATGCTTTCTGATTGGCTGCTATAGGTAATACAGCCAATCAGAACATAGATTTATACAAGCCTTTCTCTAATAAGACACAGAACAGCCATGATCAAGAGGGACAATGGCTTTTACCTTTATGCGTCCTCTCTTTGGTCCTTACTAGAGGTGTTCCATTAAGGTGTTCCTCTCATGCGTCAAGGTCCTCAGATATCAATATGGTTTATCCCTGACACTCACCACCGCCCTTCATACCAAACTCCTGGATGTTCAATCATTTCGTGTACAGTCTCTCTCTCTCTCTCTCTCTCTCTCTCTCTCTCTCTCTCTCTCTCTCTCTCTCTCTCTCTCTCGGTTCTTGGGGTGGGTTCGTCCAAGAAGCTTCGCCTCAGTGAAAGCAATAGACACACGGTATAATGGTAAGCTGCAGTATGGCTTGTGTTCTATACACCTCTTCATAATCCTGCATCACTAATTCAACGTGAGGAAGTTAATTAGTTTACTTTAAAAAGAAAAAAGTAAATGCCGCTGAAGTTGTTGACTTACTTCAACAAACACTATGAAAGGCTGTGAGGAAACACCATGCAAATTAAGTGAGTGTGGAGCATTTACTCTTTTATTTAATTCTCCAGTTTCCAATTTGTTATCTTTCATCCACACATTCTAACTCTTTCTCTGACCTGTATGTTTGTTTGTCTCCTGTCTAACTAACTTCCCAGGCATGATAGTATCTCCTCATATGTATAACCGGTCCCTTCTCTCTTTGTCATAATGCAAGTGGATCTACCAAATATCCTCACATTATCCCAGTAATTACAACTTAAATTATGTATCTTTGCTGTAATTACTACTGAAAACATACTGCATAATTATAAAAGTGAATTCCATAGGCATGGCTGTCCGTTAGGTGATACTGTAGCGTGGATGCAGGAAACCTGATTATCAGTATGCAAAAAATACAGTAATGTGGCTGGTACTACACTCGATTGCCATCACTTCCTTAGATTGTAAAGTTAGGTTCCAATGTACAGACGGGTTGACTTGCAGTGCCTCCGTAATCGAACCAGAGGACCTAATTTACAGGAGGCGAGAACAGTATGCACTCGACCGCAACACTATTCATATAATGCACAACAAATATTGAATATTATATTATTTTTAAGAAACAAATGAAAAGAATTAAGTGAGAAATATTCCAACGCAAGTCAACAAAAAATTATATAATTATGTCGAAACCTTTTTTCTCCTGAACAGAAACTAATCTGGGGGTAGCAGCACTGGGATATTTCTCCCCTGTGGTCTCCCGCCTACCAAGTGTTGTTGACATTCTGGCCAGTATCAACACTGGCGTCTCATTAGGGATGTGAGTAACAAAATTTCCCACATTCACACATGCGAGTTTACAATTCTTTCACACTTCTCTGCGTTTGTCTCTTGCAGCACCATACCTAACTCTTACATCTATATTTCTCACTCGTAAAAAAGAAAACATGGATTTATCTACACCGACACAAAAATATTCGCAACTACCATACAATAAGTTCCCTGTGTTCCTGTATGAGATAAATGACACAGGCTGATGAGAGAGAGAAGCGGAAACTGTGGTACATACATACAGTATAATAATTTTTAATACAAGAGATAGAATTCTTTTAATAAAGTTTCATTAAGATAGGTGTCGTGGTGTCGTGGTTGCGGTAGGGCGTGAGGACAAAATTTACTAAATTTTACTTTGTCTCTTGAAAATGGGTTAATCCCCTCAGGCTCCCAGTTTGCTCTGGGACTTAACTGTGATATATAGTCCGGGTGCTGTAATGAAAATAAATTAATGGCGTCGCCACCACTAGCAGCAGCAGCACCGACAACAGCAGAACCAACAGCACCGACAACAGCAGAACCAACAGCACCGACAACAGCAGAACCAACAGCACCGACAACAGCAGCACCGACAACAGAAGCATCGAAAACACCAGCAACAGCAGCAGCACCAACAACACCAACACCGACAACAACAGCAGCACCAACAACAGCAACACCATCAACAACACCAGCACCGACAACATCAGCACAGAAAACACCAGGACCGACAACATCAGCACAGAAAACACCAGCACCGACAACACCAGCAACACCAGCACTGACAACAGCAACAACAGCAGCAACACCACCAAAAACAACAGCAACACCACCAACAACAGCAGCAACACCACCAACAACAGCAGCAACAGCACCACAGACAACAGCAACAACAGCAGCAACAGCACCACAGACAACAGCACCACCGACAACAGCAGCAACAGCAACAGCAACAACCGCACCCTTTAACAGCACCAGAACCGACAGCACCAGCACCAACAACACCAACACCGACAACAACAACAGCACCGACAACAGCAACAACAACAACAGCACCGACAACAGCAACAACAACATCAGCACCGACAACAACAAGCAAACACGCACTGACAACAGCAACAACAACAGCAAACACCACCAACAACAGCAGCAACACCACCAACAACAGCAGCAACAGCAGCAACACTACCAACAACAGCAGCATCAGTAGCACCAACAACAGCAGCAACACCAACAACAGCAGCAACACCAACAACAACAGCAACAAGACCACTGACACAGCAGAAACACCACCAACAACAGCAACAATAACACCAACAACAGCAGCAACACCAACAACACCAGCAACAGCATAACCAACAACAGCAGCAACACCAACAACAGCAGCAACACCAACAACAACAGCAGCAAGAACACCGACACAAGCAGCAACACCACCAACAACAGCAACAATAACACCAACAACAGCAGCAAACCAACAACACCAGCAACAGAAAGATAACCAACAACAGCAGCAACAACAGCAGCACCAGCAACAGCAGCAACAACAGCAGCACCAACAACAGCAGCAACACCAACAACAGCAGCAACACCAACAACAGCAACAACACCAACAACACCAACAACAGCATAACCAACAACAGCAGAACAACAGCAGCACCAGCAACAGCAGCAACAACAGCAGCACCAACAACAGCAGCAACACCAACAACACCAACAACAGCAGCAACAGCAGAACCAACAACAGCAGCAACAACAGCAGAACCAAGCAACAACAGCAGCAACACCAACAACACCAGCAACAGCATAACCAACAACAGCAGCAACAACAGCAGAACCAACAACAGCAGCAACAACAGCAGCACCAACAACAGCAGCAACACCAACAACACCAACAACAGCAGCAACAGCATAACCAACAACAGCAGCAACAACAGCAGAACCAACAACAGCAGCAACAGCATAACCAACAACAGCAGCAACAACAGCAGAACCAACAACAGCAGCAACAACAGCAGCACCAACAACAGCAGCAACACCAACAACACCAACAACAGCAGCAACAACAGCAGAACCAAACAGCAGCAACAACAGGCGAACCAACAACAGCAGCAGCAACACCAACAACACCAGCAACAGCATAACAAACAACAGCAGCAACAACAGCAGAACCAACAACAGCAGCAAAAACAGCAGCACCTACAACAGCAACAAACACCAACAACACCAGCAACAGCATAACAAACAACAGCAGCAACGACAGCAGAACCAACAACAGCAACAACAGCAGCAACAACAGCAGAACCAACAACAGCACCAACAACAGCAGCAACAACAGCAGCACCAACAATAAGCAGCAACACCAACAACACCAACAACAGCAGCAACAACAGCAGTAACCAACAACAGCAGCAACAACTGCAGAACCAACAACAGCAGCAACACCAACAACACCAGCAACAGTATAGACCAACAACAGCAATAACAACAGCAGAACCAACAACAGCAGCAACAACAGCAGCAAGATCAACAACAGCAACAACACTATCAACACACAGCAACAAAGATACCAACAACAGCAGCAACAACAGCAGAACCAACAACAGCACCAACAACAGCAGCAACACCAACAACACCAACAACAGCAGCAACAACAGCAGAACCAACAACAGCACACCAACAACAGCAGCAAGCAACACCAACAACACCAACAACAGCAGCAAAAAATAGCAGAACCAACAACAGCAGCAACAACAGCAGAACCAACAACAGCAGCAACACCAACAACACCATCAACAGCATAACCAACAACAGCAGCAACAACAGCAGCAACAACAGCAGCAACAACAGCAGCACCAACAACAGCAGCAACACCAACAACACCAACAACAGCAGCAACAACAGCAGAACCAACAACAGCACCAACAACAGCAGCAGCAACACTAACAACACCAACAACAGCAGCAACAACAGCAGAACCAACAACAGCAGCAACAACAGCAGAACTAACAACAGCAGCAACACCAACAACACCAGCAACAGCATAACCAACAACAGCAGCAACAACAGCAGAACCAACAACAGCAGCAACAACAGCAGCACCAACAACAGCAACAACACCAACAACTCCAGCAACAGCATAACCAACAACAGCAGCAACAACAGAGAACCAACAGCAGCAAACAACAGCAGCACCAACAACAGCAGCAACACTAACAACACTAGCAACAGCAGAACCAACAGCAGCAAACAACAGCAGTAACAACACCAACAACAGCAGCAACAACACCAACAACAGCACCAACAGCAGCAGCACAACACCAACAACAGCAGCAACAACAGCACCAACAGCAGCAACATCACCAACAACAGCAGCAACAACACCAACAACAGCCGCAACAGCAGCAACAACACCAACAACAGCAACTAACAGCAGATAAAAGACCAACAGTCAGCAACAACACTAACAACAGCACACCAACAGAAAGCAGCAGCAGCAACAACACCAACAACAGCAGGACTAACACCAACAACAGCAGCAACAACACTAACAACAGCAGCAACAACAGCAGCAACAACACCAACAACAGCAGCAACAACACCAACAACAGCAGCAACAACAACAATAATCAACAACAGCAGCAGCAACAACATAATCAACGCAGCAACAACAGCAGCAAATAACACCAACAACAGCAGCAACAACACTAACAAGCAGTAACAATAATAAAAAACAAGCAACAACAGCAGCAACAACACAAAACAACAGCAGCACCAACACCAACAAACAAGCAGAACCAACACCAACAACTGCAGCAACAACACCAACAACAGCAGCAGCAACAACAGCAGCAACAACACCAACAACAGCAGCAACAACACAAAACAACAGCAGCACCAACACCAACAACAGCAGTAACAACACTAACAACAAAGAAAGCAACAACAGCAGCAACAACACTAACAACAGCAGCAAATAACACCAACAACAGCAGCAACAACAGCAGCAACAACACCAAACAACAGCAGCAATAACACCAACAACTGCAATAATAGCACCAACAGCAGCAACAGGTAGCAATAAATACCAAATAACAGCAGCAACAACACTAACACATTAGTGAAATAACAGCAACAACACCAACAACAGCAGCAAACAACACCAACAACAGCAGCAATAACCAACAACTGCAGCAACAACACCAACAACAGCAGCAACACCAACACTGACAACAGCAACAACAGCAGCAAACAACACCAACAACACCAACAACAGCAGCAACAATACCAACAACAGCAGAAACAACACCAACAACAGCAGCAAATAAATACCAACAACAGCAGCACAACACCAACAACTGCAGCAACAACACCAACAACAGCAGCAACACCAACACTGACAACAGCAACAAACAGCAGCAACAACACCAACAACACCAACAACAGCAGCAACAACACCAACAACAGCAACACCAACACTGACAACAGCAACCAACAGCAGCAACAACAGCAGCAACAACACCAACAACTGCAGCAACAATACTCAACAACAGCAGCAACAACACCAACAACAGCAGCAACAACACAAACAACAGCAGCAACAACAATTCAACAACAATAGCAGCAACAGCAGCAGCAACAACACCAACAACAGCAGCAACAACACCAACAATAGCAGCAAATAGCAGCAGCAACAACACTCAACAACAGCAGCAACAGCAGCAGAAATAACACCAACAACAGCAGCAACAACAG
This sequence comes from Homarus americanus, assembly GCF_018991925.1. Lineage (NCBI taxonomy): Eukaryota > Metazoa > Arthropoda > Malacostraca > Decapoda > Nephropidae > Homarus > Homarus americanus. Next base: position 5,750 of record NW_024731451.1, on the reverse strand, counting down.
CAGGCAATAACACCAACAACAGTGCAGCAACAATAGCAGCAGCAGCAAATAACACTAACAATAGCAGCAACAGCAGCAGCAACAACACTAACAACAGCAGCAACAACAGCAGCAACAACACAAACCAACAGCAGCAACAACACCAACAACAGCAGCAACAACAGAACCAACAACAGCAGCAACAACTGCAGAACCAACAACAGCAGCAACATCAACAACACCAGCAACAGCATAACCAACAACAGCAATATCAACAGCAGAACCAACAACAGCAGCAACAACAGCAGCACCAACAACAGCAACAAACACCATCAACACCAGCAAATAGCATAACCAAACAACAGTAGCAACAACAGCAGCACCAACAACAGCACCAACAACAGCAGCAAATACTCAACAACACTCCAACAACAGCAGCAACAACAGCAGAACCCAACAGCACCAACAACAGCAGCAACACCAACAACACCAAACAACAGCAGCAACAACAGCAGAACCAACAACAGCAGCAACAACAGCAGAACCAACAAACAGCAGCAATAATTCAACAACACCAAACAGCATAACCAACAACAGCAGCAACAACAGCAGCAAACAATAGCAGCAACAACAGCAGCACCAACAACAGCAGCAACACCAACAACACCAACAACAGCAGCAACAACAGCAGAACCAACAACAGCACCAACAACAGCAGCAAATACTCAACAACACCAACAACAAGAGCAGCAAACAACAGAACCAACAACAGCAGCAACAATAGCAGAACCAACAACAGCAGCAATACCAACAACACCAGCAACAGCATAACCAACAACAGCAGCAACAACAGCAGAACCAACAACAGCAGCAACAACAGCAGCACCAACAACAGCAACAATACCAACAACTCCAGCAACAGCATAACCAACAGCAACAATAGCAGAACCAACAACAGCAGCAACAACAGCAGCACCAACAACAGCAGCAGCAACACCAACAACACTAGCAACAGCAGAACAACAATAGCAGCAACAACAGCAGTAACAACACCAACAACAGCAGCAACAACACCAATAACAGTACCACCAACAGCAGCAGCAACAACACCAACAAAGAAGAGTAACAACATACCAACAGCAGCAATATCAACAACAATCAGCAGCAAATAACACTAACAACAACAGCAGCAACAGCAGCAACAACACTTACCAGCACTAACAGCAGCAACAACAGCACCAACAGCAGCAACAACACTAATAACAGCAACCAACAGCAGCAGTAACAACACCAACAACAGCAGCACCAACACCGAAAACAGCAGGAAATAACACTCAACAACAGCAGCAAATAACAGCAGCAACAACACCAACAATAGCAGCACCAACACCAACAACAGCAGCAACAACACCAACAACAGCACCAACAACAGCAGCAACAACAGCAACCAACAGCAAGAACAAAAAGCAGCAACAACACCAACAACAGCAGCAACAACACCAACAACAGCAGCAACAATACCCAACAATAGCAGAAATAACAGCAGCAAATAACACCAATAACAGCAGCAACAACACTAACAATAGCAGCAACAGCAGCAGCAACAACACCAACAACAGCAGCAAATAACACCAACAACAGCAGCAACAACACTAACAATAGCAGTAACAACAGCAGCAACAAACACCAACAACAGCAGCAATAACACCAATAATAGCAGAAACAGCAGCAGTAACAACACCAACAACAGCAGAAATAATACCAACAATAGCAGCAAACAGCAGCAGCAACAACACTCAACAACAGCAGCAAATAACACCAACAACAGCAGCAACAGCAGCAGCAAATAACACCAACAACAGCAGTAACAACACCAACAACAGCAGCAACAACAGCAAATAACACCAACAACAGCAGCAACAACACCAACAACAGCAGCAACACCAACACTGACAACAGCAGCAACAACACCAACAACAGCACCAACAACAGCAGTAACACTACCAACAACAGCAAGTAACAGCACCAACAACAGCAGCAACAACACCAACAAACAGCAGCAAATAACACCAACAACAGCAGTAACACCAACACTGACAACAACAGCAACAACAGCAGCAAATAACACCAACAACAGCAGCAACAGTGCACCCAACAACAGCAGCAACACCAACACTGACAACAGCAGCAAATAACAACACCAACAACAGCACTAACAACAGCAGCACCACACCAACAACAGCAGCAACACCAACAATAGCACCAACAACAGAAAAAATAACAGCAATAATAGCAGCAACAACAGTAGCAATAACACTAACAAATAGCAGTAAATAACAACAACAAATAAGCAGCAACAATATCAAATAAACAGTAAACAACACAAACAACAGCAGCACCAACACTAAATAAATAAGAAAATAACACCAAACAACTGCAGCAACAACAACCAACAACAGCAGCAACAACACTCAACAACAGCAGCAACAACACCAACAACAGCAGCAATAACAGCAGCAACAACACCAACAACAGCAGCACCAACACCAACAAACAGCAGCACTCAACACCAACAACAGCAGCAACACCAACAACAGCAGCAACAACACCAAAATAACAGCAGCAACAAACACCAACAACAGCAGCAACAATACTCAACAAACAGCAGCAAATAATACCAACAACTGCAGCAACAAACACCAACAACAGCAGCAACAAATAACCAACAACAGCAGCAAATAAATCAACAAACAACAGCAGCAACAACAGCAGCAACAACACAAACAACAGCAGCACAACACTAAACAACAGCAGCAAATAAATCAATACAACAACAGCAGCAACAACACCACAGCAGCAACAACACTAACAACAGCAGCATCACACCCAAATAACAGCAACAGCAACAACACTAAACAACAGCAGCAACAACAGCAGCAACAACACAAACAACAGCAGCAACAACAGCAGCAACAACACCAACAAATAAGAGCAACAACACTCCAACAACAGCAGCAATAACACTCAACAACAGCAGCAAATAACAGCAGCAACAACACAAACAACAGTAATTCAACACCAACAACAGCAGCAACAACACTCAACAACAGCAGCAACAATACCAACAACAGTATAAATAACAGCAGCAATAACAAAAACAACAGCAGTAATAACACTCAACAACAGCAGCAACAACACCAACAACAGCGCAGCAACAACACTAACAACAGCAGCAATAACACTCAACAACTGCAGCAAACAAACAAAGCAGCAAATACCAACAAAATAGCAATAACACCAACAACGCAGCAAATACAGCAGCAGCAATAAAGTAAATAACAGTACCAAACAACAGCAGCAAATAACACCAACAACAGCAGCAAATAACAGCAAATCAACAGCAGCAAATAACACCAACAACAGCAGCAAATAACAGCAAAAAACACCAACAACAGCAGCAATAAATACCAACAAAACAACAACACAAACAAAATAGCAGCAACAACACCAACAACAGCAGTAACAATAACAACAGCAGCAACAGCAGACCAAATAAAACAGCAGCAACAACACTACAAACAGTAAATAACACTACAATAGCAAATAAATAGCAGTAAAGAAACTAACAACAGCAGCAAATAACAAGCAAACAGCACCAAATAACACAACAATACCAACAACAGCAGCAACAATAGCAGCAACAACACAACAAACAGCAGCAACAGCAGCAAACAACACCAAAAACAGAAGCAACAACACCAACAACAACAACCAACAAAAAGCAATAACACCAACAACAGCAGCAACACCACCAACAGGAGCAGCATCGCAACCACTGACAGCTCAGCAGCCAAACACCAATAATAGCAGCAACCAACAACAGCAGCAGCACAACACCAACAACAGCAGCAATAACACTAACAACAGCAGCAACAGCAACAACAACAGCAGCAACAACACCAACAAACAGCAGCACAACAACAGCAGCAACATGCTCAACACCACCGGCAACACCAGCAACAGCACCGACAACAAGGATAGAAGGAATTATGACTTGAGGACAAAAAAACAAAACACAAAACTAGGATGAGACAATAAATGAGAAAAACAACAAAGAAGGATTAAAGATGAAGCGGCAGAGAGCAAACACCAGAACTGAACAGCATAATCGGTCTGCTGACTACGCAAGAAATAGGTGCAATACGACCTTGCACTTTTACTTACACTTCTAAATATAAAACCAATACTCTGTTTGCCTTATTTAACATTAACATACTACCAGGCCATAGGTCCGGGCACAACCCTAAGTCTTTCACAAATCCTTCTAGAAGATGTTGTTAAGGCTGTATCATTGACAATTTGTTCTTCAATATTAAGTGATGCACTTGGGAACAGTCAGAACGGTGAGGTCACAGGAACACAGCAAAGGACAAAAGAAACAAAATATACTACAGAAAAATTAGGTGAAATATAATGAGCCAAGGTGGAAGACTAAAAACTTGAACAACATGACATAGAACAAAGAAAGGAATTTATAAGAAATTAAAGGGAGGGGAGCAGTACTCAGAAATAGTATAATGAGCTATCTAGAATATTACAAAATGTAAGGAAGGCAAAGAGGGCGACAAAACAGGATAGCAAGATAATCAAGGCGAATCTCAAGGATTAATCAAGGATATAGGACAAAAGGTCAACGACAAAGTGACCTTAAAGCCAAAAAGGAAGACCATGATAATGAGAAGAAGATAAAGAATATCACTATCAGAAAGAGGATGTTCAAAAAGCTACACCCCAGGCAGACAAATTTCCTCGAGTTGTAAATATGTTAGAAACAGATTAAGCGACCCCCTGCAGATTTATATATACAAAATCTTAGATACAGGAGCGTCAGACTCAGAAAACAGGCAAATATAGTACCCATATTCAAATAGGAGACAAAGCATCATGTCAAATTACCGGCCAATTAGTTTGACGTCAAGTAGAGGCAATTTCTGAATCAATTATAGCAACAGCATCCCATCAAGATTTAGAGAAAAACAAATTAATCCACACTCTCAACATGTAAGCTTACAAAGGAAAAACCTTGTCCAGCAAATCTGACGTTTTTAGAAAGTTCGAGGTAGTAGAGAATGACGAAAATACCAGATGCTATTTAACTAAGACTTTAGCAAAGGTTTGATAGAGTAACGCATCAGAGGCTTCTGAGAAAGGTATCGAGAGGGGAAAATTTTAAATTGATAAAATCATGGCTCAACGAGAGAACACAGATGGTCAACGTAGAGGGTGATAAATCTGAGTGGGTTGTAAGCAGTAATTCCCAGGTCAGTACTGGGCCCACTCCTGTCCATAGTCCACATAAACGATCTAGATATTGGATCAGCAGCACATAAGAAAGTTTATGGATGACACCAAAAAGGGCGGCAGATTAATCTACAGGCAGGGGATGCAAATACAATACAAGAGATTTAAATAACTTGCAAGATTGGTCAGAAATGGCAATGAAATTCAACACCAGCAAAGTGCATCGTACTAAATATTGAAGAACAAATACCAAGTCAACGTATACAGCCCAACAACATCAACCCAGAGAAGTCAACTCACGAAAGAGACTTAGGTACATTTGTAAGCCCGGACCCACGGCCTGGAAACACAAGCAAACAGAGCATCAGGTTTATAACCAGAAGTGTAAGTACAAGAGCAGAGGTTGACAACTATTTCTTTTTGCGCTAGTCAGGCCGCAAGCAATACGTAACTGAACGAAGCACATCGAT
>NW_024731450.1:0-24885 GCF_018991925.1 Homarus americanus | reverse complement strand
GGGTGACGCCACCCCTTGTTAGTGGGGGTGACGCCACTCTCTTGATGGTGCTGGTGACGCCACTCTCTTGTTGGTGTATTGTAAAACCACTCTCTTGTTGGTGGGTGACGCTACTCTCTTGTTGGTGCTGGTGACGCCACTCTCTTGTTATTGCGCTGGTGACGTCACTCTCTTTGGTCCAGTGGGGTGACGCCACTCTCTTGGTGGTGCTAGTTGCGCCCTCTCTGGTTGGTGGGGTGAAGCCACTCTCTTGTTGGTGCCTGGTGACGCCACTCTCTTGTTGGTGTATGGTAACACCACTCTCTTGTTGGTGAGGTGATGCTGCTCTCTCTTGTTGGTGCTGGTGACGCCCTCTCTTGTTGGTGCTGGTGACGTCACTCTCTTGTTGGTGGGTGACGCCACTCTCTTGTTGGTGCTAGTGACGCCACTCTCTTGTTGAGGTGGGGTAATGCCACTCTCTCTTTTGGTGCTGGTGACGCCACTCTCTTGTTGAGTGCTGGTGACGCATATCTATCTTGTGGTGCTGGTGACGCCACTCTCTTGTTGGTGGGGGTGACACCAGCTCTCTTGTTGGTGCTGGTGACGCACTCTCTTGTTGGTGTATGGCCAACACCACTCTCTTGTTGATGCTGGTGACGCCACTTTCTTGTTGGTGCTGAGGTGGCGCCACTCTCTTCTGAGTGTATGGTAACACGACTTTCTTGTTGGTGGGGTGACGCCACTCTTGTTGGTGTTGGTGACGCCACTCTCTTGTTGATTAGCGACGCCACTCTTTTATTGGTGAGGGTGCCGCCACTCTCTTGTTGTTGCCGGTGATGCCACTCTCTTGTTGGTGCTGGTGACGCCACTCTCTTGTTGGTGTAATGGTAACACGGCTCTCTTGTTGGTGCTGGTGATGCCACTCTCTGCGGTGAGGTGAAGCCACTCTTATTGGTGCTGGTGACGCCACTCTCTTCTTGGTGTATGGTATGCCACTCTCTTGTTGATGCTAGGTGAGGCTAGCATTTTGGTGAGGTGACGCCACTCTCTTGTTGGTGTATGGTAACTCCACTGCAATGTGCTTGTTGGTGAGGTGTCGCCACTCTCTTGTTGTTGGTGCCCAGCTGACGCCCACTCTCTTGTTGGTGTATGGTAACACCACTCTCTTGTTGGTGCTGGTGACGCCACTCTCTTGTGGTCAGCCATGGTAACACCACTCTCTTGTGATTTTAGTGACGCCCTTCTCTTGTTTTGTGTATGGTATCCACGCTCTCTTGTGAGTGTATGGTAACAGCACTCTCTTACATTCAGTGAGGTGACGCCACTCTCTTGTTGGTGTTATGGTAACACCACTCTGTTGTTGGTATATGGTAACACCACTCTCTTGTTAATGCTGGTGACGCCACTCTTTCTCTTGTTGGTGGGGTGACGCCAATCTCTTCATTGGTGCTGGGCCTCTGCATTTGGTGCTGGCGACGCCACTCTTTTGATGAGGTGGGGTGCCGCCACTCTCTTGTAGATTGCCGGTGCCACTCTTGTTTGTGCTGGTGACGCCACTCTCTTGTTGGTGTATGGTAACACCACTCTCTTGTTGGTGGGTGACACTCGCTCTTGTTAGTGGGGTGACGCCACTCTCTTGACCAGTGCTAGTGACGCCACTCTCTCTTGTTGGTGGGGTGACGCCACTCTCTTGTTGGTGCTGGTGACGCCACTCTCTTGTTGGTGGGGTGACGCCACTCTCTTGTTGGTGCTGGTGACGCCACTCTCTTGTTGGTGCTGGTGATCACTCTCTTATTCAGTGGGGTGACACTCTGCTGATGGTACTGGGCGCCACTCTCTTGTTGGTGGGAGTGACGCCACTCTCTTGTTGGTGTATGATAACTCCGCACTCTCTTGTTGGGGGTGACGCCACTCTTCTGTTGGTGTATGGTAACACCACTCTCTCTTGTTGAGGTGGGTGACGCCACTCTCTTGTTGGTGTATGGTGAAACAACTCTCTTGTTGAGTGGGGTGACTCTACTCTCTTGGTGGGTGCTGTGACGCCACTCTCTTGTTGGTTGGGTGACACCACTCTCTTGTAGGTGCTGGTGACGACACTCTCTCTTGTTGGTGGGAGTAACGCCACTCTCTTTTTGGTGCTGGTGTTGACGCCACTCTCTTGTTGGTGTATGGTAACCACTCTCTTGTTGGTGCTGGTGACGCCACTCTCTTCTTGGTGTATGTTATCCCCACTCTCTTGTTGATGCTGGTGAGGCCCCTCTCTCTTGTTGGTGGGGGTGACGCCACTCTCTTGTTGGTGTAGGTAACTCCATTGTCTTGTTGGTGGGGTGTCGCCACTCTCTTGTTGGTGCCTTTGTGACGCCACTCTCTTGTTGGTATGGTGAAACACCACTCTCTTGGTAGTGCTGGTGACGCCACTCTCTTGTTGGTGTATGTTATCACAACTCTCTTGTAGGTGTATGGTAACAGCACTCTCTTGTTGGTGGTGACGCCACTCTCTTGTTGTGGTGTATGGTAACACCACCCTGTTGTTGGTATATGGTAGCACCACTCGCGTGTACTGGTGACGCCACTCTCTCCTGTTGGTGGGGTGACGCCACTCTCTTGACAGTTTACCAATTTGACGCCACTCTCTTGTTGGTGCTGGCGACGCCACTCTCTTGTTGGTGCTGGTGACGTCACTCTCTTGTTGGTGGGGGTGACGCCACTCTCTCTTGTTAGTGCTAGTGACGCCTCTCTCTTGTTGGTGAAGCCACTCTCTTGTTGGTGTATGATAACTCCACTCTCTTGTTGGGGGTGACGCCACTCTCTTGTTGGTATGGCCCAACAAAAACCACTCTCCTGTTGGTGGGAGTGACTCTGCTCATGGTTGGTGCTGTTGACACCACTCTCTTGTTGGTGCTGGTGACACTACTTGGTGGTGGGGTGCCGTCTCTTGTCGGGTGCCGGTGATGCCACTCTCTTGTTGGTGCTGGTGACGCCGCCTGCTTGTTGGTGTGGTAACACCACTTTTCTTGTTGGTGGGGCGATGCCACCCCTTGTTAGTGGGGTGACGCCACTCTCTTGATGGTGCTGGTGACGCCACTCTCTTGATGGTGTATTGTAAAACCACTCTCTTGTTGGTGGGGTGACGCCACTCTTGTTGGTGCTGGTGACGCCACTCTCTTGTTGGTTGAGTGTCGCCACTCTCTTGTTGGTGCTGGTGACGCCCTCTCTTGTTGGTGGGTGAAGCCACTCTCTTCTGATTGGTGCTGGTGACGCCACTCTCTTGTTGGTGTATGGTAACACCACTCTCTTGTTGGTGGGGTGATGCTACTCTCTGTTGAGGTGCTGGTGACGCCACTCTCTTGTTAGTGCTGGTGACGTCACTCTCTTTGTTGGTGGGGTGACGCCACTCTCTTGTTGGTGCTGGTGCCTCTCTTGTGGTGGGGTAACGCCACTCTCTTTTGGTGCTGGTGACGCCACTCTCTTGTTGGTGCTGGTGACGCATATCTATCTTATTGGTGCTGGTGACGCCACTCTCTTGTTGGTGGGGGTGACGCAACTCTCTCTTGTTGGTGCTGGTGACGCCACTCTCTTGTTGGTGTATGGTAACACCACTCTCTTGTTGATGCTGGTGACGCCACTCTCTTGTTGGTGCTGGTGGCGCCATATAACTGGTGTATGGTAAAAACTGACTCTCTTGTTGGTGGGTGAAGCCACTCTCTTGTTGGTGCTGGTGGCGCCACTCTCTTGTTGGTGCTGACTGACGCCACTCTTTTTGTTGGTAGGGTGCCGCCACGCCATGGGTGCCGGTGGTGCACTCTCTTGTTGATGCTGAGGCTGACGCCACTCTCTTGTTGGGTGGGGTGATGCCACTCTCTTGTTGGTGCTGGTGACGCCACTCTCTTGTTGGTGTATGGTAACACCACTCTCTTGTTGGTGCTGGTGACGCCACTCTCACTTGAGGGTGGGGTGGCCGCTCTGCTGTTGATTGCTGGTGACGCTACTCTCTTCTTGGTGTATGGTATCACCACTCGTTTGTTGATGCTGGTGGGGGCCACTCTCTTGTTGGTGGGGTGGCGCCCACTCTTGTTGGTGTATGGTAACTCCACTGTCTTGTTGGTGGGTTGTCGCCACTCTTGTTGGTGCTTGTGACGCCCTCTCAGTGGTGTATGGTAACCACCACCCTCTTGTTGGTGCTGGTGACCCGCCACTCTCTTGTTGGTGTGTATGAAACACCACTCCTGCCTTTAGTGCTGGTGACGCCACTCTCTTTGACAGTGTATGGTATCACAACTCTCTTGAAGGTGTATGGTAACAGCACTCTCTTGTTGGTGGGGTGACGCCACTCTCTTGTTGGTGTATGGTAGCTTTACCACTCTGTTGGTAGTATATGGTAGCTTACCGGTCTCTTGTTAATGCTGGTGGGCGCCACTCTCACTTGTTAGTGCAGGATGACGCCACTCTTGTTCCAGTTGCTGAATCGCCACCCTCTTGTTGGTGCTGGTGACGCCACTCGTTGTTGTTGGTGTATGGTAACACCACTCTCTTGATGGTGGGGTGACATGCCGCCATTTGATGGGGTGACGCCACTCTCTTGATGGTGCTGGTGACGCCACTCTCTTGTTGGTGTATTGTAAAACCACTCTCTTGTTGGTGGGGTGATGCTGCTCTCTTGTTGGTGCTGGTGACGCCACTCTGCTTGACGGTGCTGGTGACGTCACTCTCTTGTTGGTGGTGACGCCACTCTCTTGTTGGTGCTAGTGACGCCACTCTCTTGTTCCAGTGGGGTGACGCCACTCTCTTGTTGGTGCTGGTGACTCCCACTCTCTCTTGTTGGTGGGTGACGCCACTCACTTGTTGGTGCTGGTGACGCCACTCTCTTGTTCCAGTGTATGTGTACCGCTCTCTTGTTGATGCTGGTGACGCCACTCTTGTTGGTGCTGGTGGCGCCACTCGTCTTTTGATTAACCATGGTAACACGACTCTCTTGTTGGTGGGGTGACGCCACTCTCTTGTTGGTGCTGGTGACGCCACTCTCTCTTGTTGGTGCTTGCGACGCCACTCTTTTTTATTGATTGATTGCCGCCACTCTCTTGTGGTTGCCGGTGATGCCACTCTCTTGTTGATGCTGGTGACGCCACTCTCTCTTGTTAGTGGGGTGACGCCACTCTTGTTGGTGCTGGTGATGCCACTCTCTTGTTGCTGTATGGTAACACCGCTCTCTTGTTAGTTGCTGGTGACGCCACTCCACTACTTGGTGGGGTGAAGCCACTCTCTTGTTAGTGCTGGTGACATACTCTATTCTCCAGTGTAATGGTACATCACCACTCTCTTGTTGATGCTGGTGAGGCCACTCTCTTGTTCAGTGGGGGTGACGCCATTCTCTTGTTGGTGTATGGTAACTCCACTGTCTTGTTGGTGGGGTGTCGCCACTCTCTTGTTGGTGCTTGTGACGCCACTCTCTTGTTGGTGTATGGTAACACCACTCTTGTTAGTGCTGGTGACGCCACTCTCTTATTGGTGTATGGTAACACCACTCTCTTATTGGTGCTGGTGACGCTTGCACTCTCTTGTTGGTGTATGGTATCTGCAACTCTCTCTTGTAGGTGTATGGTAACAGCACTCTCTCTCTCTCTTGTTGGTAAGGGGTGACGCCACTCTCTTGTTGGTGTATGGTAACACCACTCTGTTGTTGGTATATGGTAACACCACTCTCTTGTTATTGCTGGTGACGCCACTCTCTTTGTTGGTGGGGTGACGCCAATCTCTTGTTGTGCTGGTGGCCTTACTCTCTTGTTGGTGGCGACGCCACTCTTTTTTACTATTGGTGGGGTGCCGCCACTCTCTTGTAGGTGCCGGTGATGCCACTCTCTTGTTGGTGCTGGTGACGCCACTCTCTTGTTGGTGTATGGTAGCACCACTCTCTTGTTGGTGGGTGACGCCACTCTTGTTGGTTGAGTGACGCCACTCTCTTGTTGGTGCTAGTGACGCCACTCTCTTTGACCCGGTGTGTAGCACCACTCTCTTGTTGGTGGGGTAACGCCACTCTCTCTTGTTGGTTAGGTGACGCCACTCTCTTGTTAGTGCTGGTGACGCCACTCTCTTGGTGGTGGGGTGACGCCACTCTTTCTTGTTAGTGCTGGTGACGCCACTCTCTTGATGGTGCTGAGGTGACGTCACTCTCTTGTTGGTGGGGTGACGCCACTCTCTTGTTGGTGCCCAGTGACACACCTCTTCGGTGGGGTGACGCCACTCTTGTTGGTGTATGATAACTCCACTCTCTCTCTTGTTGGGGGTGACGCCACTCTCTTGTTGGTGTATGGTAACACCACTCTCTTGTTGTTGGTGGGGTGACGCCACTCTCTTGTTAGTGTATGGTAAAACAACTCTCTTGTTGGTGGGGTGACTCTACTCTATGGTTGGTGCTGTTGACACCACTCTCTTGTTAGTGCTGAGTGACGCCACTCTTTTTGTTGGTTGGGCCTCTGCTGTGGAGTGCTGGTGACGACACTCTCTTGTTGAGGGTGGAGGTAACGCCCCTTTCTCTTTTGGTGCTGGTGACGCCACTTTCTTGATGGTGGGGTGACGCCACTCTCTTGTTGGTGCTGGTAACGCCACTCTCTTGTTGGTGGGTAACGCCACTCTCCTTTTTAGTGCGTGACGCCGCTTTCTTGTTGGTGGGGTGACGCCACTCTCTTGTTGGTTCTGGTGACGCCACTCTCTTGTTGGTGTGTGGTAACACCACTCTCTTGTTGGTGCTGGTGACGCCCTCTCTTCTTGGTGTATGTTATCCCCACTCTCTCTTGTTGATGCTGGTGAGGCCCTCTCTTGTTGGTGAAGGGGGTGACGCCACTCTCTTGTTGATTATTATGGCCATTTGTCTTGTTGGTGGGGTGTCACCACTCTCTTGTTGGTGCTTGTGTGACTCCGCACTCTCTTGTTGGTGTATGTAACACCACTCTCTTGTTGATTGCTGGTGACGCCACTCTCTTGTTGGTGTATGTTATCACAACTCTCTTGTAGGTGTATGGTAACAGCACTCTCTTGTTAGTGGGGTGACGCCACTCTTGTTGGTGTATGGTAACACCACTCTGTTGTTAGTATATGGTAACACCACTCTCTTGTTAATGCTGGTGACGCCACTCTCTCTTGTTGGTGGGTGACGCCACTCTCTTCAGTGATTTCTGGTGACGCCACTCTCTTGTTGGTGCTGGCGACGCCCACTCTTTGCACTATTGGTGGGGGTGCGCCACTCTCTCTTGTGGAGTGCCGGTGATGCCACTCTCTTGTTAGTGCTGGTGACGCCACTCTCTTGTTGGTGTATGGTAACACCACTCTCTTGTTGGTTGGGGTGTGCCACCCTTGTTAGTGGGGTGACGCCACTCTGTGATAGTGCTGGTGACGCCACTCTCTTGTTGGTGTATTGTAAAACCACTCTCTTGTAGGTGGGGTGACGCTACTCTCTTGTTGGTGCTGAGCGGCGCCACTCGTCTCTTGTTGGTGCTGGTGACGTCACTCTCTTGTTGGTGGGGTGACGCCACTCTCTTGTTAGTGCTAGTGACGCCACTCTCTTGTTGGTGGGGGTGACGCCACTCTCTTGTTGAAGTGCTGTTGACGCCACTCTCTTGTTGGTGGGTGACGCCACTCCTCTTTTTTGGTGCTGGTGACGCCACTCTCTTGTTGGTGCTGAGTGACGTCACTCTCTTGTTCAGTGAGGGTGACGCCACTCTCTTGTTGGTGCTAGTGACGCCACTCTCTTGGTGGGGACGCCACTCTCTTGTTGGTGTGATAACTCCACTCTCTTGGGGGGGGTGACGCCACTCTCTCTTGTTGGTGTATTGTAAAGTACTCTCTTGTTGATGGGGTGACTCTACTCTATGGTTGGTGCTGTTGACCTCTCTTGTTGGTGCTGGTGGCACGCCACTCTCTTGTTGGTGGGGTGCCGTCACTCTCTTGTGGGTGCCGGTGATGCCACTCTCTTGTTGGTGCTGGTGACGCCACTCTCTTGTTGGTGTATGGTAACACCACTGTGGTGGGGCGACGCCACCCCTTGTCAGTTGGTGACGCCACTCTCTTGATGGTGCTGGTGACGCCACTCTCTTGTTGGTGTATTGTAAAACCACTCTCTTGTTGGTGGGGTGACGCCACTCTCTTGTTGGTGCTGGTGACGCCACTCTCTCTTGTTGGTTGGGTGACGCCACTCTCTTGTTGGTGTATGGTAACACCACTCTCTTGTTGATGGGGTGTGCTACTCTCTTGTTGGTGCTGGTGACGCCACTCTCTTGTTGGTGCTGGTGACGTCACTCTTTTGTTGGTGGGGTGACGCCTCTCTCTTGTTGGTGCTGGTGGCGCCACTCTCTTGTTGGTGGGGTAACGCCACTCTCTTTTTGGTGCTGGTGACGCCACTCTTGTTGGTGCTGGTGACGCATATCTATCTTGTGGTGCTGGTGACGCCACTCTCTGCTTGTTGGTGGGGTGACGCAGCTCTCTTCGGTAGTGCTGGTGACGCCACTCTCTTGTTGGTGTATGGTAACACCACTCTCTTGTTGATATACTGGTGACGCCACTCTCTTGTTGGCGGTGCTGGTGGCGCCACTCTCTTTGGTGTATGGTATCACCACTCGTTTGTTGATGCTGGTGAGGCCACTCTCTTGTTGGTGGTGCCACTCTCTTGTTGGTGTATGGTAACTCCACCCTGTTGTTGGTATATGGTAACACCACTCTGCTTGTTAATGCTCTGGTGACGCCACTCTCTTGTTGGTGGGGTGACGCCACTCTCTTACGTTGTTCTGGTGACGCCATACTCTTTGGTGCTGGCGAGAGCGCCACTCTTTTTATTGATTGGGGTGCGCCACTCTCTTGTGGTGCCGGTGATGCCACTCTCTTGACCAGTGCTGGTGACGCCACTCTCTCTTGTTGGTGTATGGTAACACCACTCTCTTGTTGGTGGGGTGGCATACCCCTTGTTAGTGGGGTGAAGCCACTCTCTTGATAATTGCTGGTGACGCCACTCTGTTGTTGGTGTGTGTAGAGCCTCTCTTGTTGGTGGGGTGACGCTACTCTCTTGTTAGTGCTGCTGACGCCACTCTCTTGTTGGTGCTGGTGACGATATCTCTTGTTGGTGGGTGACGCTCTCTTGTTGGTGCTAGCGACGCCACTCTCTTGTTGGTGGGTGAGCGCAACTCTCTTGTTGGTTAACTGGTGACGCCACTCTCTTTGTTGGTGTATGGTAACACCACTCTCTCTTGTTGATGCTGGTGACGCCACTCTCTTGTTGGTGCTGGTGGCGCCACTCTCTTTGGTGTATGGTATCACCACTCGTTTGTTGATGCTGGTGAGGGCCCGCTCTCTTGTTGGTGGGGTGACGCCACTCTCTTGTTGGTGTGTGGTAGCTCCCACCCTGTTGTTGGTATATGGTGGCACCACTCTCTTGTTAATGCTGGTGACGCCACTCTCTTGTTGGTGGGGTGACGCCACTCTCTTGTTTGTTCTGGGTGACGCCACTCTCTTGTTGGTGCTGGCCACTTTCTTTATTGGTGAAGTGCCGCCACTCTCTTGTGGGTGCCATTTGATGCCACTCTCTTGTTGATTGCTGGTGACGCCACTCTCTTGTTGGTGTAATAGTAACACCACTCTCTTGTTGGTGGGGTGACGCCACTTGCAATTGAATAAGGGGTGAAGCCACTCTCTTGATGGTGCTGGTGACGCCACTCTGTTGGTGTATTGTAAAACCACTCTCTTGTTGGTGGGTGACGCTGCTCTCTTATTTGGTGCTGCTGACGCCACTCTCTTGTTGGTGCTGGTGACGTCACTCTCTTGTTGTGGGGTGACGCCACTCTCTTCGACCCAGTACTAGCGACGCCACTCTTGTTGGTGGGGTGACGCCACTCTCTTGTTGGTGCTGGTGACGTCACTCTCTTGTTGGTGGAGACGCCACTCTCTTGTTGGTGCTAGTGACGCCTCTCTCTTGTTGGTGGGGGACGCACTCTCTTGTTGGTGTATGATAACTCCACTCTCTTGTTCGGGGGTGACGCCACTCTTGTTGGTGTGTGTAAAAACCACTCTCTTGTTGGTGGGGTGACTCTACTCTATGGTTGGTGCTGGTGACACCACTCTCTTGTTGGTCTTGTGACGCCACTCTCTTGTTGGTGGGAACGTCACTCTCTTGTGGAGGTGCCAGGTGATGCCACTCTCTTGTTGGTGCTGGTGACGCCACTCTCTTGTTGGTGTATGGTAACACCACTTTTCTTGTTGGTGGGGACGACGCCACCCCCATGTTAGTGGGGTGACGCCACTCTCTTGATAAGTGCTGAGTGACGCCACTCTTTTGTTGGTGTATTAGCCAAAAACCACTCTTGTTGGTGGGGTGACGCCACTCTCTTGTTGGTGCTGGTGACGCCACTCTCTTGTTGGTTGGGTGACGCCACTATCTTGTTGGTGCTGGTGACGCCCTCTCTTGTTAATTAGGGTGAAGCCACTCTGTTGGTGCTGGTGACGCCACTCTCTTGTTGGTGTATGGTAACACCACTCTCTCTTGTTAGTGGGGTGATGCTATACTCTTGTTGGTGCTGGTGACGCCACTCTCTTGTTGGTGCTGAGCGTCACTCTCTTGTTGGTGGGGTGACGCCACTCTCTTGTTAAGTGCTGGTGACGCCACTCTCTTGTTGGTGGGGCCAGCGCCACTCTCTTTAGTGCTAGTGACGCCACTCTTGTTAGTGCTGGTGACGCATATCTATCTTGTGGTGCTGGTGACGCCACTCTCTCTTGTTGGTGGGGGTGACGCAACTCTCTTGTTAATTACTGGTGACGCCACTCTTGTTGGTGTAATGAGCAACACCACTCTCTTGTTGATGCTGGTGACGCCACTCTCTTGTTGGTGCTGGTGGCGCCACTCTCTTTGGTGTATGGTAAAAACGACTCTCTCTTGTTGAGTTGGGGTGACGCCACTCTCTTGTTGGTGCTGGTGACGCCACTCTCTTATTCTAATTACTTTGGCGACGCCACTTTTGTGGTGGGGTGCCCGCCACGCTCTTCAATGGTGCCGGTGATGCCACTCTTGTTGATGCTGGTGACGCCACTCTCTTGTTGGTGGTGGCGCGCCACTCTCTTGTTGGTGCTGTTGACGCCACTTTCTCTTGTTGGTGTATGGTAACACCACTCTCTTGTTGGTGCTGGTGACGCCACTCTCTACTTGGTTGGGTGAAGCCACTCTCTTGTTGGTGCTGGTGACGCCACTCTCTTCTTGGTGTATGGGTATCACCACTCGTTTACATTGATGCTGGTGGGGGCCACTCTCTTGTTGGTGGGGTGACGCCACCACTCTCTTGTTGGTGTATGGTAACTCCACTGTCTTGTTCAGTGGTTGTCGCCACTCTCTTGTTGGTGCTTGTGACGCCACTCTCTTGGTGGTGTATGGTAACTTTTCACCACTCTTGTTAGTGCTGGTGACGCCACTCTCTTGTTGGTGTGGTAACACCACTCTCTTATTGGTGCTGGTGACGCCACTCTCTTGTTGGGTGTATGGTATGCAAGCTCTCTTGAAGGTGTATGGTAACAGCACTCTCTTGTTGGTGGGGTGACGCCACTCTTGTTGGTGTATGGTAACACCACTCTGTTGTTGGTATATGGTAACACCGCTCTCTTGTTAATGCTGGTGACGCCACTCTCTTGTTGGTGGGGTGACGCCACCGCTTTCTGTTGTTAATTGCTGGTGGCGCCACCCACTCTTGTTGGTGCTGGTGACGCCACTCTGTTGTTGGTGTATGGTAACACCACTCTCTTGTTGGTGGGTGACGCCGCCTTGTTAGTGGGTGACGCCACTCTCTTGATAGTGCTGGTGACGCCACTCCTGTTGGTGTATTGTAAAACCACTCTCTTGTTGATGGGGTGATGCTACTGCTTTCTTATTTGGTGCTGGTGACGCCACTCTCTTGTTGGTGCTGGTGACATCACTCTCTTGTTCAGTGGGGAGTGACGCCACTCTCTTGTTGGTGCTAGTGACGCCACTCTCTTGTTCAGTGGGGCGCCACTCTCTTGTTGGTGTAGTGACTCCACTCTCTTGTTGGGGGTGACGCCACTCTTGTTGGTGCTGTTGACTTACTCTCTTGTTGGTTGTATGGTAGCTTGCCACTCTCTTGTTGATGCTGTTGACGCCACTCTCTTGTTGGTGCTGGTGGCGCCACTCTCTTTGGTGTATGGTAACACGACTCTCTTGTTGGTGGGGTGACGCCACTCTCTTGTTGGTACTGACGCCACTCTCTTGTTTTGGTGCTTACGACGCCACTCTTTTATTAGTAGGGTGCCGCCACTCTCTTGTGGTTGCCGGCGATGCCACTCTCTTGTTAATTGCTGGTGACGCCACTCTTGTTGGTGGGGTGACGCCACTCTCTTGTTGATTGCTGAACGCCACTCTCTTGTTGTTGGTGTATGGTAACACACCGCTCTCTTGTTGGTGCTGGTTACGCCACTCTCTACTTCGGTGGGGGTGAAGCCACTCTCTTGTTTGGTGCTGGTGACGCCCTCTATTCTTGGTGTATGGTATCACCACTCTCTTGTTGATGCTGGTGAGGCCCAGCCTCTCTTGTTGGTGGGGTGACGCCACTCGTCTTGTTGGTGTATGGTACTCACTGTCTTGTTCGGTGAGGTCGCCACTCTGTTGTTGGTGCTTGTGACGCCACTCTCTTGTTGGTGTATGGTAACACCACTCTCTTGTTGGTGCTGGTGACGCCACTCTCTTATTGGTGTATGGTAACACCACTCTCTTATTGGTGGTGACGCCACTCTCTTGTTGGTGTATGGTATCACAACTCTCTTGTAGGTGCGTGGCAACTCTCTTGTTAGTGGGGTGACGCCACTCTCTTGTTGGTGTATGAGTAACACCACTCTGTTGTTGGTATATGGTAACACCACTCTCTTGTTAATGCTGGTGACGCCACACTCTCTTGTTGGTGGGGTGACGCCAATCTCTTGTTGGTGCTGGTGACGCACTCTCTTGTTGGTGTGGCGACGCCACTCTTTTGTGGTGGGGTGCCGCCACTCTCTTTGTAGGTGCCGGTGATGCCACTCTCTTGTTGGTGCTGGTGACGCCACTCTCTTGTTGGTGTATGGTAGCAACTCTCTTGTTGGTGGGTGACGCCACTCTCTTGTTGGTTGGGTGACGCCACTCTCTTGTTGGTGCTAGTGACGCCACTCTCTTGTTGTTGAGTGGGGTGACGCCACTCTCTTGTTGGTGCCTGGTGACGCCACTCTCTTGTTGGTGGGGTGACGCCACTCTCTTGTTAGTGCTGGTGACGCCACTCTCTTGTTGGTGCTGGTGACGTCACTCTCTTGTTGGTGGGGTGACGCCACTCTCTTTGTTAGTGCTAGTGACGCCACTCTCTTGTTGGTGGGGTGACGCCACTCTCTTGTTGGTGTATGATATCACTCTCTTGTTGGGGGGGTAGCGCCACTCTCTTGTTGGTGTATGGTAACACCACTCTTGTTGGTGGGGGTGACGCCACTCTCTTGTTAGTGTATAGGTAAAACAACTCTCTAGTTGGTGGGGTGACTCTACTCTATGGTTGGTGCTGGTGACACCACTCTTGTTGGTGCTGGTGACGCCCTCTTTTTGTTAGTTGACACCACTCTCTTGTGAGTGCTGGTGACGACACTCTCTTGTTGTTGGTGGTGGGGTGCGCCCTCCTTCTGTTCGTGCTGGTGACGCCACTTTCTTGTTGGTGGGGTGACGCCACTCTCTTGTTTGGTGCTGGTGACGCCACTCTCTTGTTGGTGGGTAACGCCACTCTCTTGTTAGTTCTGGTGACGCCACTCTCTTGTTGGTGTATGGTAACACCACTCTCTTGTTGGTGCTAGTGACGCCACTCTCTTCTTGGTGTATGTTATCCCCACTCTCTTGTTGATGCTGGTGAGGCCCCTCTCTTTGTTGGTGGGGTGACGCCACTCTCTTGTTGGTGTAGGTAACTCCATTGTCTTGTTGGTGGGGTGTCGCCACTCTCTTGTTGGTGCTTGTGACGCCACTCTCTTGTTGGTGTATGGTAGCACCACTCTCTTGTTGGTGCTGGTGACGCCACTCTCTTGTTGGTGTATGTTATCACAACTCTCTTGTAGGTGTATGGTAACAGCACTCTCTTGTTGGTGGGGTGACGCCAGTCTCTTGTTGGTGTATGGTAACACCACTCTGTTGTTGGTATATGGTAACACCACTCTCTTGTACTGGTGACGCCACTCTCTTGTTGGTGGGGTGACGCCACTCTCTTGTGTTTCTGTGACGCCACTCTCTTGTTGGTGCTGGCGACGCCACTCTCTTGTTGGTGCTGGTGACGTCACTCTCTTGTTGGTGGGGTGACGCCACTCTCTTGTTGGTGCTAGTGACGCCTCTCTCTTGTTGGTGAAGCCACTCTCTTGTTGGTGTATGATAACTCCACTCTCTTGTTGGGGGTGACGCCACTCTCTTGTTGGTATTGTAAAACCACTCTCCTGTTGGTGGGGTGACTCTACTCATGGTTGGTGCTGTTGACACCACTCTCTTGTTGGTGCTGGTGACACTACTTGTTGGTGGGGTGCCGTCTCTTGTGGGTGCCGGTGATGCCACTCTCTTGTTGGTGCTGGTGACGCCACCTCTTGTTGGTGTGGTAACACCACTTTCTTGTTGGTGGGGCGATGCCACCCCTTGTTAGTGGGGTGACGCCACTCTCTTGATGGTGCTGGTGACGCCACTCTCTTGTTGGTGTATTGTAAAACCACTCTCTTGTTGGTGGGGTGACGCCACTCTCTTGTTGGTGCTGGTGACGCCACTCTCTTGTTGGTTGGGTGACGCCACTCTCTTGTTGGTGCTGGTGACGCCCTCTCTTGTTGGTGGGTGAAGCCACTCTCTTGTTGGTGCTGGTGACGCCACTCTCTTGTTGGTGTATGGTAACACCACTCTCTTGTTGGTGGGGTGATGCTACTCTCTGTTGGTGCTGGTGACGCCACTCTCTTGTTGGTGCTGGTGACGTCACTCTCTTGTTGGTGGGGTGACGCCACTCTCTTGTTGGTGCTGGTGCCTCTCTTGTGGTGGGGTAACGCCACTCTCTTTTGGTGCTGGTGACGCCACTCTCTTGTTGGTGCTGGTGACGCATATCTATCTTATTGGTGCTGGTGACGCCACTCTCTTGTTGGTGGGGTGACGCAACTCTCTTTGTTGGTGCTGGTGACGCCACTCTCTTGTTGGTGTATGGTAACACCACTCTCTTGTTGATGCTGGTGACGCCACTCTCTTGTTGGTGCTGGTGACGCCATCTCTGGTGTATGGTAACACGACTCTCTTGTTGGTGGGTGACGCCACTCTCTTGTTGGTGCTGGTGACGCCACTCTCTTGTTGGTGCTGGCTGACGCCACTCTTTTTGTTGGTGGGTGCCGCCACGCCTTGGGTGCCGGTGATGCACTCTCTTGTTGATGCTGGTGACGCCACTCTCTTGTTGGTGGGGTGACGCCACTCTCTTGTTGGTGCTGGTGACGCCACTCTCTTGTTGGTGTATGGTAACACCACTCTCTTGTTGGTGCTGGTGACGCCACTCTCACTTGGTGGGGTGGCCACTCTCTTGTTGGTGGGGTGACGCCACTCTCTTGTTAATGCTGGTGACGCCACTCTCTTGTTGGTGGGGTGACGCCACTCTCTTGTTGGTGCTGGTGACTCCACTCTCTTGTTGGTGCTGACGACGCCACTCTTTTATTGGTGGGGTGCCGCCACCCTCTTGTGGGTGCCGGTGATGCCACTCTCTTGTTGGTGTATGGTAACACCACTCTCTTGTTGGTGCTGGTGATGCCACTCTCTTGTTGGTGTATGGAAACACCACTCTCTTATTGGTGCTGGTGACGCCACTCTCTTGTTGGTGTATGGTATCACAACTCTCTTGTAGGTGTATGGTAACAGCACTCTCTTGTTGGTGGGGTGACGCCACTCTCTTGTTGGTGTATGGTAACACCACTCTGTTGTAGGTATATGATAACACCACTCTCTTGTTAATGCTGGTGACGCCACTCTCTTGTTGGTGGGGTGACGCCACTCTCTTGTTGGTGCTGGTGACTCCACTCTCTTGTTGGTGCTGGTGATGTCACTCTCTTGTTGGTGTATGGTAACACCACTCTCTTGTTGGTGGGGTGACGCCACCCCCTTGTTAGTGGGGTGACGCCACTCTCTTGATGGTGCTGGTGACGCCACTCTCTTGTTGGTGTATTGTAAAACCACTCTCTTGTTGGTGGGGTGACGCTACTCTCTTGTTGGTGCTGGTGACGCCACTCTCTTGTTGGTGCTGGTGACGTCACTCTCTTGTTGGTGGGGTGACGCCACTCTCTTGTTGGTGCTAGTGACGCCACTCTCTTGTTGGTGGGGTGACGCCACTCTCTTGTTGGTGCTGGGCGGCGCGCCCTTTCTCTTGTTGGTGGTGGCGCCACTCTCTTTTAGTGCTGGTGACGCCACTCTCTTGTTGGTGCTGGTGACGTCACTCTCTTGTTGAGTGGGGTGACGCCACTCTCTTGTTGTTGCTAGTGACGCCACTCTCTTGCTTGTTGGTGGGGGCCTCCCACTCTCTTGTTGGTGTATGATAACTCCACTTTCTTGTTGGGGGGTGACGCCACTCTCTTGTTGGTGTATTGTAAAACAACTCTCTTGTTGGTGGGGTGACTCTACTCGATGGTTGGTGCTGTTGACACCACTCTCTTGTTGGTGCTGGTGACGCCACTCTCTTGTTGGTGGGGTGCCGTCACTCTCTTGTGGGTGCCGGTGATGCCACTCTCTTGTTGGTGTTGGTGACGCCACTCTTTTGTTGGTGTATGGTAACACCACTTTCTTGTTGGTGGGGTGACGCCACCCCCTTGTTAGTGGGGTGACGCCACTCTCTTGATGGTGCTGGTGACACTACTCTCTTGTTGGTGTATTGGAAAACCACTCTCTTGTTGGTGGGGTGAGGCCACTCTCTTGTTGGTGCGCTATGACGCCACTCTCTTTGTTGGAAAGGGTGCAACACTACTCTCTTTGTTGGTGCTGGTGACGCCAATTTCCAGTTGGCAGGGTGAAGCCACTCTTGTTGATGCTGGTGACGCCACTCTCTTATTGGTGTATGGTAACACCACTCTCTTATTGGTGCTGGTGACGCCACTCTCTTGTTGGTGTATGGTATCACAACTCTCTTGTAGGTGTATGGTAACAGCACTCTCTTGTTGGTGGGGTGACGCCACTCTCTTGTTGGTGTATGGTAACACCACTCTGTTGTTGGTATATGGTAACACCACTCTCTTGTTAATGCTGGTGACGCCACTCTCTTGTTGGTGGGGTGACGCCAATCTCTTGTTGGTGCTGGTGACGCCACTCTCTTGTTGGTGCTGGCGACGCCACTCTTTTATTGGTGGGGTGCCGCCACTCTCTTGTAGGTGCCGGTGATGCCACTCTCTTGTTGGTGCTGGTGACGCCACTCTCTTGTTGGTGTATGGTAACACCACTCTCTTGTTGGTGGGTGACGCCACTCTTGTTGGTTGGGTGACGCCACTCTCTTGTTGGTGCTAGTGACGCCACTCTCTTTGGGTGTGTACACCACTCTCTTGTTGGTGGGGTGACGCCACTCTCTTGTTGGTTGGTGACGCCACTCTCTTGTTGGTGCTGGTGACGCCACTCTCTTGTTGGTGGGGTGACGCCACTCTCTTGTTGGTGCTGGTGACGCCACTCTCTTGTTGGTGCTGGGTGACGTCACTCTCTTGTTGGTGGGGTGACGCCACTCTCTTGTTGGTGCTAGTGACGCACCTCTTGGGTGGGGTGACGCCACTCTTGTTGGTGTATGATAACTCCACTCTCTTTTGTTGGGGGTGACGCCACTCTCTTGTTGGTGTATGGTAACACCACTCTCTTGTTGTTGGTGGGGTGACGCCACTCTCTTGTTGGTGTATGGTAAAACAACTCTCTTGTTGGTGGGGTGACTCTACTCTATGGTTGGTGCTGTTGACACCACTCTCTTGTTGGTGCTGGTGACGCCACTCTCTTGTTGGTTGGGCCTCTTGTGGTGCTGGTGACGCCACTCTCTTGTTGGTGGAGGTAACGCCACTCTCTTTTGGTGCTGGTGACGCCACTCTCTTGTTGGTGGGGTGACGCCACTCTCTTGTTGGTGCTGGTGACGCCACTCTCTTGTTGGTGGGTAACGCCACTCTCTTTTTGGTGCGTGACGCCACTTTCTTGTTGGTGGGGTGACGCCACTCTCTTGTTGGTGCTGGTGACGCCACTCTCTTGTTGGTGTATGGTAACACCACTCTCTTGTTGGTGGGGTGACGCCACTCTCTTGTTGGTGCTGGTGACGCCACTCTCTTGTTGGTGCTGGTGACACTCTCTTGTTGGTGGTGCGCCTCTTTGAGTGCGGTGAGCCTCTCTTGTTGGTGCGCCCTCTCTTGTTGGTGTTGGTAACACCACTTCTTGTTGGTGGGGTGACGCCACTCCTGTTGGTGGGGTGACGCCACTTCTTGTTGGTGCTGGTGACGCCACTCTCTTGTTGGTGTATTGTAGAGCCACTCTCTTTGTTGGTGGGGTGACGCCACTCTCTTGTTGGTGCTGGTGACGCCACTCTCTTTGTGGTTGGGTGCGCCACTCTGTTGGTGCTGGTGACGCCCTCTCTTGTTGGTGGGGTGACGCCACTCTCTCTTGTTGGTGCTGGTGACGCCACTCTCTTGTTGGTGTATGGTAACACCACTCTCTTTGTTGGTGGGTGATGCCACTCTCTCTTATGGTGCTGGTGACGCCCTCTTGTTGGTGCTGACGCCACTTTCTTGTTGGTAGGTAGCGCCCTCTCTTGTTGGTGCTGTGACGCCACTCTCTTGTTGGTGGGGTGACGCCACTCTCTTTTTGGTGCTGGGCACCACTCTCTTGTTGGTGCTGGTGACGCAACTCTCTTGTGGTGCTGGTGACCCCTCTCTTGTTGGTGGGGTGACGCCACTCTCTTGTTGGTGCTGGTGGCCTCACTCTTTTTGGTGTATGGTAACACCACTCTCTTGTTATTGTGGTGACACCCTCTTGTTGGTGCTGGTGACGCCACCTCTTTTGGTGTATGGTAACGCTTTCTTGTTGGTGGTGTGCCACTCTCTTGTTGGTGCTGGTGACGCCACTCTCTTTGTTTCTGCGGCGCCACTCTTTTGTTGGTGGGGTGCCGCCACTCTCTTGTTGTTGCGGTGATGCCTCTTGTTGGTGCTGGTGACGCCACTCTCTTGTTGGTGGGGTGACGCCACTCTCTTGTTGGTGCTGGTGACCCCTCTCTTGTTGGTTGGTGGTAACACCACTCTCTTGTTGGTGCTGGTGACGCCACTCTCTGGGGGTGAAGCCACTCTCTTGTTGGTGCTGGTGACGCCACTCTCTTGTTGGTGTGTGGCCTCCTCTCTGTGTGTGAGGCCACTCTCTTGTTGTGGTGACGCCACTCTTTTGTTGGTGTATGGTAACTCCCTGTCTTGTTGGTGGGTGTGCCCTCTCTTGTTGGTGCTTGTGACGCCACTCTCTTGTTGGTGTATGGTAACACCACTCTCTTTGTTGGTGCTGGTGACGCCACTCTCTTATAGTGGTGACACCCTCTCGTAGGTGCTGGTGACGCCTCTCTTTGTTTATGGTAACAGCACTCTCTTTGGTGGGGGTGACGCAATCTTTGTTGGTGTGTAACACCACTCTGTTGTGTATATGGTAACACCACTCTCTTGTTAATGCTGGTGACGCCACTCTCTTGTTGGTGGGGTGACGCCACTCTCTTGTTGGTGCTGGTGACGCCACTCTCTTGTTGGTGCTGTGGCGGCCACTCTCTTTTTGGTGGGGTGCCGCCACTCTCTTGTTGGTGCGGTGATGCCACTCTCTTGTTGGTGCTGGTGACGCCACTCTGTTGGTGTAACACCGCTCTCTTGTTGGTGGGGTGACGCCTCACCCGTTGGTGATGCCTCTCTTGTTGGTGCTAGCGCCACTCTGCTTGTTGGTGGGGTGACGCCACTCTGTTGGTGCTGGTGACGCCACTCTCTTGTTGGTGGTGACGCCACTCTCTTGTTGGTGTACTCTCTTGTTGGTGCTGGTGATCCTCTCTTTGTGGGGGTGACGCCACTCTCTTGTTGGTGCTAGTGGCGCCACTCTCTTGTTGGTGGGGTGACGCCCTCTCTTGTTGGTGCATGTGCTCACTCTCTCTTGTTGGGGGTACGCCTCTCTTGGTGTATACGCACTCTCTCGTTGGTGAGGTGACGCCACTCTCTGGTGTGGTGAACCACTCTCTTGTTGGTGGGTGACTCTATTTTGTGCTGTCTCTGTTGGTGCTTGACGCCACTCTCTCTGTTGTGTTTGGGTGACGCCACTCTCTCTTGTAGGTGCTGACACTCTCTTGTTGGTGCTATTTGGCCACTTTCTTGTTGGTGGGGTGACGCACTCTCTTGTTGGTGCTGGTGACGCCACTCTCTTGTTGTGTGTAACACCACTCTGTTGGTGCTGGTGACGCCACTCTCTTGTTGGTGTATGTTACCCCACTGTGATGCTGGTGAGGCCCCTCTCTTGTTGGTGGGTGGCTGCTCTCTTTTTAGTGTGTAGCTTTCTTTGTTGGTGGAGTGTCACACTCTCTTGTTGGTGCTTGCGACAGCTCTCTTGTTGGTATTATGTCCACTCTCTTGTGTGCTGGTGACGCCTCTCTTGCCGTGTTGTTCTCATGCACACTTGGTTGTATGTGGTAACAGCACTCTCTTGGTTGGGTGACGCCATCTCTTGTTGGTGCTGGTGACGCCACTCTGTTGGTATGTAAAACCTACTCTCTCTTGTGTGCTGGTGACGCCACTCTCTTGTTGGTGTGGTGGCCTCTTCATTTGTCTGGTGGCACTCTCTGTTGGTGCTGTGACGCCACTCTTTGTGGTGTTTTGCCACTCTCTTGTTGGTGGGTGACGCCCTCTGTTGGTGTTGTTGACGCCACTCTCTTTTGGTGTATGTAACACCACTCTCTTGTTGGTGAGGTACTTTTACCCATTGTCTTGCCATCGTGTGTTGCTGGTGACGCCACTCTCGTTGGTGTATTATAACCACTCTCTTGTGGTGGGTGACACCTCTTGGTACTTGCACTCCACTCTCTTGTGTGCTGGTGACGTCACTCTCTTTGGGTGATTACGCCACTCTCTTGTTGTGTATAGTAGCACTCTCTCTCTTGTTCCCTCTCTAAGTTGGTGCTGGTGACGCCACTCTCTTGTTGGTGGGGTGACGCCACTCTCTTTTGGTGCTGTGACGCCACTCTCTTGTTGGGCGCAGTGACGTCACTCTCTTGTTAGTGCTGGTGCTCTTGTTGGTGCTGTGACGCCACTCTCTTGTTGGTGGGGTGACGCCACTCTCTTGTTGGTGCTGGTGACGCCACTCTCTTGTTGGAGTGCTGGTGACGCCACTCTCTTGTTGGTGGGGTGACGCCACTCTCTGGTTAGTGCTGTTACGCCACTCTCTTGTTGGTGCGGTGACGCCACTCTCTTGTTGGTGTATGGTAACACCACTCTCTTGTTGGTGTATGACGGCTCACTCTCTCTTGTTGGTGGGGTGACGCCACTCTCTTGTTGGTGCTGGTGACGCCACTCTCTTGTTGGTGTATGGTGACGCCACTCTCTTGTTGGTGCGCAGTGCCACTCTCTTGTTGGTGGGGTGACGCCCTCTCTTGTTTTAGTGCTGGTGACGCCACTCTCTTGTTGGTGGGGGAGCGCCACTCTCTTGTTAGTGCTAGTGACGCCACTCTCTTTGTTGGTGGTGACGCCACTCTCTGTTGGTGTATGATACTCCACTCTCTTGTTGGGGGTGACGCCACTCTCTTGTTGGTGTATTGTAAAACCCACTCTCTTGTTGGTGGGGTGACTCTACTCTATGGTTGGTGCTGTTGACACCCTCTTGTTGGTGCTGGTGACGCCACTCTCTTGTTGGTTGGGTGACACCACTCTCTTGTGGAGTGCTGGTGACGCCACTCTCTTGTTGGTTGGGGTAACGCCACTCTCTTTAGTGCTGGTGACGCCTCTCTTGTTGGTGGGGTGACGCCACTCTCTTGTTGAGTGCTGGTGATGCCACTCTCTTGTTGGTGTATGGTAACACCACTCTCTTGTTAGTGCTGGTGACGCCACTCTCTGGTTGGTGGGGTGAAGCCACTCTCTTGTTGGTGCTGGTGACGCCACTCTCTTCTTGGTGTATGGTATCACCACTCTCTTGTTGATGCTGGTGAGGCCACTCTCTTGTTGGTGGGGTGACGCCACTCTCTTGTTGGTGTATGGTAACTCCACTGTCTTGTTGGTGGGGTGTCGCCACTCTCTTGTTGGTGCTTGTGACGCCACTCTCTTGTTGGTGTTTGGTAACACCACTCTCTTGTTGGTGCTGGTGACGCCACTCTCTTGTTGGTGTATGGTAACACCACTCTCTTATTGGTGCTGGTGACGCCACTCTCTTGTTGGTGTATGGTATCACAACTCTCTTGTAGGTGTATGGTAACAGCACTCTCTCTTGTTGAGTGGGGTGACGCCACTCTCTTGTTGGTGTATGGTAACACCACTCTGTTTGTTATTATAGTAACACCACTCTCTTGTTAATGCTGGTGACGCCACTCTCTTGTTGGTGGGGTGACGCCTCTCTTGTTGGTGCTGTGACGCCACTCTTTTGGTGGGGTGCCGCCACTCTCTTGTGGGTGCCGGTGATGCCACTCTCTTGTTGGTGCTGGTGACGCCACTCTCTTGTTGGTGTATGGTAACACCCTCTCTTGTTAGTGGGTGACGCCACTCTCTTGTTGGTGGGTAACACCACTCTCTTATTGGTGCTGGTGACGCCACTCTCTTGTTGGTGTGTGTTACGACTCTCTTGTTGGTGTATGGTGACGCCACTCTCTTGTTGGTGGGGTGACGCCACTCTCTTGTTGGTGCTGGTGACGCCACTCTCTTGTTGGTATTGGTAACACCACTCTCTTGTTAATGCTGGTGACGCCACTCTCTTGTTGGTGGGGTGACGCACTCTCTTGTTGGTGCTGGGGCGCCACTCTTTTGTTGGTGAGGTGCCGCCACTCTTGTTGGGTGCGGTGACGCCACTCTCTTGTTGGTGAGGTGATGCCTCTTTGTTGGTGTATGGTTCACCACTCTGGTGACGTTATGGTAACACCACTCTCTTGTTAGTGCTGGTGACGCCACTCTCTTGTTGGTGGGGTGACGCCACTCTCTTGTTGGTGCTGGTGACGCCACTCTCTTGTTGGTGCTAGTGACGCCACTCTCTTGTTGGTGTATTGTAAAACCACTCTCTTGTTGGTGGGGTGACGCTACTCTCTTGTTGGTGCTGGTGACGCCACTCTTTGTTGGTGCTGGTAACGCCACTCTCTTGTTGGTGGGGTGACGCCACTCTTGTTGGTGCTAGTGACGCCACTCTCTCTTGTTGGTGGGGTGACGCCACTCTTGTTGGTGTTGGTGACGCCACTCTCTTGTTGGTGCTGGTGACGTCACTCTCTTTTGTTGGTGGGTGACGCCACTCTCTGTTGGTGCTAGTTACGCCACTCTCTTGTTGGTGGGGTGACGCCACTCTCTTGTTGGTGTATGTTATCACAACTCTCTTGGAGGTGTATGGTAACAGCACTCTCTCTTGTTGGGGGTGATGCCACTCTCTTGTTGTGTATGGTAACACCACTCTGTTGTTGGTATGGTCAACACCACTCTCTTGTTAATGCTGGTGACGCCACTCTCTTGTTGGTGGGGTGACGCCACTCTCTTGTTGGTGCTGGTGACGCGCCACTCTCTTGTTGGTGGGTGACGCCACTCTCTTGTTGTGTGCTGGTGATGCCACTCTTGTTGGTGTATGTAACACCACTCTCTTGTTGGTGGTGACGCACTCTCTTGTTGGTGGGGTGACGCCACTCTCTTGTTGGTGTTGGGCGCCACTCTCTTGTTGGTGGGGGTGACGCCACTCTCTTGTGGTGCTGGTGACGACTCTTTGTTGTTGGTGTATTGTAAGCCACTCTTTGTTGGTGGGGTGACGCCACTCTCTTGTTGGTGCTGGTGACGCCACTCTCTTGTTGGTGGGGTGACGCCACTCTCTTGTTAGTGCTGGTGACGCCTCTCTTGTTGGTGTATGGTAACACCACTCTCTTGTTGGTGGGGTGCCACTCTCTTGTTGTTGGTGCTGGTGACGCCACTCTCTTGTTTATTGTGACTCTCTTGTTGGTGGGGTGACGCCACTCTCTTGTTGGTGCTGGTGACGCCACTCTCTTGTTGGTGCGGTGACGCACTCTTTGTGGTGCTGGTGACGCCACTCTCTTGTTGGTGACGCCACTCTCTTGTTGGTGGTGGTGACGCCACTCTCTTGTTGGTGTTGGTGACGCCACTCTCTTGTTGGTGGTGGTGGCGCCTCTCTTTGGTGTATAGTAACTACTCTCTTGTTGGTGGGGTGACGCCACTCTCTCTTGTTGGTGTTGGTGACACCACTCTCTTGTTGGTGGTGACGCCACTCTTGGTGTGCGGCACCTCTTGTTGGTGTGGTGACCTCTCTCTTGTTGGTGCTGGTGACGCCAGCTCTTTTTGGTGTATGGTAACACCCTCTTGTTGGTGGGTGACACTCTTGGTGGGGTGAGCACTTTTTTGTGGTGGTTATTTTTGTTGGTGTATGGTATCACCACTCTCTTGTTGGTGGGGTGACGCCACTCTTGTTGATGCTGGTGAGGCCACTCTCTTGTTGGTGGGGTGACGCCACTCTCTTGTTGGTGTATGGTAACTCCACTGTCTTGTTGGTGGGGTGTCGCCACTCTCTTGTTGGTGCTTGTGACGCCACTCTCTTGTTGGTGTATGGTAACACCACTCTCTTGTTGTTGGTGCTGGTGACGCCACTCTCTTGTTGGTGTTGGTAACATCACTCTCTTGTTAGTGGGTGACGCCACTCTCTTGTTGGGTGTTGGTAACGCCACTCTCTTGTTG
>NW_024731449.1:0-29935 GCF_018991925.1 Homarus americanus | reverse complement strand
AGTTACGGGCTGTCTACGACTATGATCATAACCACTCTATCGGCGATTATAACAAACTAATGACCATGATTAACAACCAATTTAATCACGACAATATAACAACAACGACTATGATTTTAATAATCAACGACCATGACGGTAACAACCACGACCATGATTATAAATAACCACGACCATAATTATAACAACCACGACTATGATTAAAACACCCACGACGATGATTATAACACTCACGACCATTATTGTAATAAGACGATCTGGGCGATTGTAAATAAAGTTCATCAACGATTTTATAACAACTATGACCAGCATCATACAACCACAACCATGATTATAACAAAAATCCACGCGATTATAATAATAACCATCACCATAATTATAACAACCACGACCATGATTGGGAAACAACAACGACCCAAGTATCAAACAACAACAATTATGATTATAACAACCACTTAATTCATGATTATATCTAACCACGACCATAGATTTATAACAACCATGACTGGCTATTATATCAAATCCACGACAAAACACGAACAATGGATACCATCATGATCATAAATCCACACCACAATTATGACTTCCACGACCATGATTATAACAACCACGACCATGATTAGATAGCTAATGACCATGATTATAAATAACCTTACGACCACAGATTATATTCGGACTACTTAGAATAAGGATTATAACAACCACGACTAAGTGATTATAATTAAATCATGACCATGACTATTACAACCAGGACCATGATTATAACAACCACGTCCATGATTTTAACTACCACTACCATGATTATAAATAACCACGACTATGATTATAACAACGCATGACCATGATTGCAATAACCACGACCACGAGATTATAACAACCACGACCATGATTTTAACACCCCTCAATTCACATTATAATACATAAATAATGCTCACAATCGTTTAATTCATGAATATAAATAACCACTACCATGACTATAACAACTACGACCATGATTACAAATAACTACTACCAAGGATTATAAATACAAATAACTACATGATTATAACTACTTAATTCATGATTATAACAACACGACCAGATTATAATAACCACGACTATGATTATAATAATGACGACTATGATTGTAATGAACCACGGCCAATACGATTATAAATAAACTAATGACCATTATTCTTTAAATAATTCCACCATGATTATAACAGAAGCCACGGATAATGCCTCACAATCACGACCATGATTATAATGAACCACTACCATGATTATAATAACCACGACCATGATTATAAACCAGTGACTTGATTGGTAACCACGGCGATGATTATAACAACCACGACCATGATCATAACAACCACGACCACGATTATAACAACCACGACTATGATTTTAACACTAACGACCATGATTATAATAACTACGACTATGATTATAATAACCACTTCTCATGATTATAAATAACGAATTCATGATTATAACAACCACAACCTTAATTTGAGTAAACCACGACAATGATCACAACCACGACCATGATTATAATAACCACGTCCAGGATTATAACAACCACAACCTTAATTATAACAACCACGATAATGATCACAACCAATGACCAAGGATTATAACAACCACGACCAGGATTATACCAACCACGATCATGATTATAATAACCACTACCATGATTGCAAACAATCATACCATGAGATTATAACAACCATACCTATGATTATAACAACATGACTATGATCATAACAACGTATTATGATTATATCATCTCTACGACCATAATTATAACACTACATTTTATGATCATAAACCATTAGAATGATCGTAAACTACCATGGATTATAACAAACACTAACATGATTTATAACAGTCCACGACCATAATTATAACAACTACGAGCTTTGGATTATATACCCAATGACTCATGATTATAACATCTACTTAATTCATTATTATAATAGGATGATTTCATGATTATAATAAACTATCTTTGGATTATAAATAACTATGACCATGATTAAAACAACCACAACCATGATTATAACAACCACAACTATGATTTTGAGTAACTAATGACTATGATTATAAAAACTACGACAATGATTATAATAACTAATACTATGATTATAAACTTACTTATTAAATTTGTGACCTACGACTATGATTATAACAACCACAACCATGATTATAATAAACTTCATTCCATGATTATAAATAAACATGACTGTTTTAAATCACAAACTATGATTATGAACAAATACAACCATGAGTTATATCAACCATTTGTTCATGATTTTTTATGACAGTTACGAATTATTATAACACCTAATGCATGATTATAATAACGACTATCATGATTAAAATGAACCACTACTATGAATGATATAACCACGACCATGATTATAATGCCACGACCAGGATTATAGCCAATTTAATTGATTATAAAAAACGACCAGGATTGTAAATAAACATGGAACATTATTATTTAACACCTAAGACCTTGATTATAATCTACGACCATGATTATAACAATGATTACGATTATAAAAACCACGACTATGATTATATTAACCATGAACATGATTGTAAAAACCATAACCATGATTATAACAACCACAAACTATGATAATAACCACCACTTATTCATGAATATAACAACAACGACCATGATTATAATAACCACAAACTTGGATTATACTAACTACGACCATGATTATAAAAACTATGATTGTGATTATAAAACCACTACAATGATTATAATAACCACGACTATGATCATAACATTGACCAAATTTTATGACCTCCACGACTATGATTATAATAAACACAAACTTGATTATAATAACCACAAACATGATTATAACAACTACTACTATGATTAAAAACCACGACAATGATTATAATAAATACTTACTATGATCATAAACTAATGTAAATTTATGAGCTCTAATGATTATGATTATAACAACCACAAACTATGATTATAACCACAACTATGATTATAACAACCATGACCATGATTATAACAACCACAACCTATGATTATAACAAACACAACCATGATTATATCAACCACCACTCATGATTATGACAGCCAATGCATTATGATTATAACACCTACGATCATGATTATACTAACGACGAATGCGATTAAAACAACCAATACCATGACTATTACAACCACGACCATGATTATAACAACCATTTACCAGGATTATAGCCACGATCATGATTATAACAACCACAAATCAGGATTATAACAACCATGAACATTATTATAACACTCCAATGACCTGATTATAACACCCACGACCATGATTATAATAATGACGACCGTGATTATAACAACCACGACTATGATTATAATAACTATGAACATGATTGTAACAACCACAACCATGATTATAATAACCACAACCATGATAATAACCACCACGACCATGATTATAACAACAACGACCATGATTATAATAACCACAACCATGATTATACTATTCACGACCATGATTATAACTACCAATGATCATGATTATAACAAGCACGCATATGATTTATATCAACCAGCTTAATATGACCGAAACCACGATCACAATTATGACATCCAATTTAATCATGATTATAGCAACCACGACCATGATTACAAAAACCACGACTATGATTATAATAACGACGACCAAGATTGTAACAACCAAGACCACGATTATAACAACCACGACCATGATTTCAAATAATTCCGACCATGGATTATAACAGCCACGACCATGATTATAACAACCATGACTATGATCATAACCACGAGGTATGATTATAACACCCACGACCATGATCATAACAACCACGACCACGATTATAAATAACCACTTAATTCATGATTTTAACACCAACGACCATGATTATAACAACCACGACCATGATTATAATAACCACGACCATGATTATAACAATCACGACAATGGATTATAAATCCACAGCCTTAATTATAACAAACTACGACAATGATCACAACCACGACCATGATTATAACAACCACTACCAGGATTATAACAACCACGATCATGATTATAATAACATCATGATTATAAAAACCATGACCATGATTATAACATCCATACCCATGATTATAACAAACATGACTATGATCATAACAACGACAATGATTATATCATCCACGAATTAAATTATAACACCTACTAATTATGATTATACTCAACGACTGACCATGATTAAAACAACCACTACCATGACTATTACAACCACGACCATGATTATAACAACCACGACCAGGATTATAGCCACGACCATGATTATAACAACCACGACCAGATTATAACAACCATGAACATTATTATAATCACGACCTTTGATTATAACACCCATGACCATGATTATAAATAATGACGACCATGATTATAACAACCACGACTATGATTATAACAACTATGACCATGATTACAACAACCACAACCATGATTATAACAACCACAACCATGATTATAACAAACCACGTCCATGATTATAAAACCACGAAAATGATTATAACAACCACGACTATGATCATAACCACGACCAAAATTATGACATCCACGACTATGATTATAACAACCACAACCATGATTATAACAACCACAAACTATGATTATAAATAACATGACCATGATTATAACAACCACAACCATGATTATAACAACCACCACCATGATTATAACAACCACGACCATGATTATGACAGCCACGACCATGATTATAACACCTATGACCACGATTATATGAACGACGACCATGATTAAACAACCACAACCATGACTATTACAACCACGACCATGATTATAACAACCACGACTATGATTATAGCCACGACCATGATTATAACAAACTACGACCAGGATTATAACAACCATGAACATTATTATAACACCCACGACCTTGATTATAACACTCCACGACCATGATTATAATGAATGACGACCGTGATTATAACAACCACGACTATGATTATAACAAACTATGACCATGATTGTAACAACCACAACCATGATTATAACAACCACAACCATGATTATAACCACCACGACCATGATTATAACAACAACGACCATGATTATAATAACCACAACCATGATTTTACTAATCACGACCATGATTATAAATAACTACGATCATGGATTATAACAAGCACGACAATGATTATATCAACCACGAATATGACCGAAACCACGACCAATTATGACATCCACGACCATGATTATAACAACCACGACCATGATTACAACAACCACGACCATGATTATAACAACCACGATCTTGATTATTACAACCACGACCTTGATTATAACAGACCATGATTATAACAACCACGATCATGATAATGATAACCACGACCATGATTATAACAACTACGACCATGATTATAAATAACCACTACAATGACTATTACAACCACGACCATGATTATAACACCTACGACCATGATTTTAACAACCACGACTATAATCATAACTATGACCATTGTTATGGCAACCACGACCATCATTATAACAACCAGACCATGATTATAACAACCACGACGATGATTATAACAACCACGATCATGATTATAACAGCCACGACCATGATTATAACACCTACGACCATGATTATACTAACCACGACCATGATTATAACAACCACTACCATGACTCTTACAACCACGACCATGATTATAACAAACACGCCCATGATTATACCAACCATGACTATGATCATAACCACGACGATGATTATAACAACCACAAACCATGATTTTAACACCAACGACCATGATTATAACAACCACGACCATGATTATAATAACCACGACCATGATTATAACAATCACGAATTCATGATTATAACAAACCACAACCTTAATTATAACAACCACGACAACGATCACAACCACGTATTCATGATTATAACAACCACGACCAGGATTATAACAACCACGACCATGATTATAATAACCACTACCATGATTATAACAAACACGACCATGATTATAACAACCACGCCCATGATTATAAAAACCATGACTATGATCATAACAACGACTATGATTATATCATCCACGACCATGATTATAACACTCTACGACTATGATCATAAACCACGAGCATGATCATAACCACGACCATGATTATAACAACCACGACCATAATTATTACAACCACGACTATGATTACAACACCCACGACCATGATTATAACACCACTTGACCATTATTATAACAAGATCTAATGATTATAACAACAACGACTATGATTATACCAATCATGACCATGATTACAACAACCACAACCATGATTATAACAACCACAACCATGATTATAACAACCACGACCATGATTATTATAACAACAACGACCATGATTATAAAAACCACGACAATGATTATAACAAACAAGACTATGATCAACTACTCTACTAATAATTATGACATCCACATGATCATGATTATAACAACTACTAATCATGATTATGACAGCCACGACCATGTTTATAACACCTACGACCATGATTATACTAACCACGACTATGATTATAACAATCACTACCATGACTATTACAACCACAACCATGATTATAACAACCACGACCATGATTATAACAGCCAAGACCATGATTATAATAAACCATGAATATGATTATAACACCCACGACCATTATTTTAACTACCACGACCATGATTATAACAAACATGACTATGATTAACAACTATGACCATAATTATTACAACCACGATCATGATTTATATACAAACGACGATCATGATTATAACGACCACACCATGATTATAACAAATGCCTATGGATTATAACCAATCCATGACTATGGATTATAACCACGATTATGATTATATCATCCACTGACGATTTTAACACGCACGAGTATGATCATAAACTTTGAGCATGATCATAACAACGACCATGATTATAACAAACACGACCATGATTTTAACAACCACGATCGTAATTATAACAACCACTATTATGATTATAACACCCACGACCAAGGATTATAACTCCCGCGACCATGATTATAAAACGACGACCATGATTATAACAACGACGACCATGATTATAAATAACCAGGACTATGATTATACCAACCATTTACCATGATTGTATCAACCACGACTATGATTATAACAACCACGACGATGAGATCATAACCACCACGACCATGATTATAACAACCAGACCATGATTATATCAACCGATGACAATGATCATAAGCACGGACTACGATTATAAACCTACCACCATGATTATAACAACCAACTATGATTATAACAACCACGTCCATGATTATAATAACCCACGACAATGATTCATAACCACGTCCATGAAGATAACACTCCACGAATCGATTATAATAACCACGACGATGATAATAACAACCAAAACCATGATTATAACAACCACGACTATGATTATAACAACCACGACGATGATCATAACAACCGACCATGATTATAACAACTAAGACTCATGATTATAACATCCAGGACCATGATTATAACAACTACGACTATGATTATAACAACCACGATAATGATTATAACAACCACGACTATGAGCATAACCAGACCATGATTATAATAACCACGACTATGATCATAGCCACGACCATGATTATAACAACCTACCACCAGGATTATAACAACCACGAACATTAATATAACAACCGCTTAATTACGATTATAACAAACACGTAATTATGTTTATAACAACCACTTGACCATGATTGTAATAACCACGACCATGATTATAGTAACCACGACATTGTTCATAACCACGACTATGATTATATATCCATTTACTCATTAGTATAACACCTACGACTATGATCATAAACCAATTTAGCATGATCATAACCAAGACCATGATTATAACAAATGACCATGATTATAACAAACTACTAATCATAATTATAACAACCAAGACTATGATTATAACACCCACGACCATGATTATAACTATTCTACGACCATTATTATAACAAATCTAATCATGTTTATAACAACCACGACTAGGATTATAACAACCATGACCATGATTATAACAACCACGACCATGATTATAACAACCACCCTGGATTATAACAACCACGACCATGATTATAACAACCACGATCATGGATTATAACAACCACGACCTTGATTATAACAACCAGACCATGATTATAACAACTACGACCATGATTATAATAACCACGATCATGATTATAACAACTACGACCATGATTATAACAAAATACCATGACTATTACAACCACGACCGTGATTATAATAACTACGACCATGATTATACTAACCATGACCATGATTATAACAACCACTTCCATGACTATTAAGAACCACGACCATGATTATAATAACCCTACGACCATGATTATAACAACTCATGACTATGATCATAACTACGTTCATGATTATGACATCCATTTAATTCATGATTATAACAACCACGACCATGATTATTAACAACACGACCATGATTATAACAACAACGATCATGATTATAACAACCTCAACCATGATTATAACAACCACGACCATGATTATAACAACAACGACCATGATTATAACAACAACGACGATGATCATAACAACCACGACCATGATTATAAATAACTTCAACCATGATTATAACAACGACGACTATGATTATAACAACAACGTCCATGATTATAAATAAACCACGACTATGATTATAACAACGACGACCATGATTATAACACCACGACTATGGATATAATAATCAGGACCATGATTATAAAAAACGACCGATTAAAACAATCACAAACAGTATTATAACAACCACGACCATGATAATAATAACCACGACCATGATTATAACAACCACAACCATAATTATAACAACCACGACAATGATCACAAATCACGACCATGATTATAAAAACCACGACCAGGATTATAACAACGACGACCATGATTATAACAACCACGACCATGAATATAATAATCACGACCATATTATAATAACCACGACTATGATTATAACAACCACAACCTTAATTATAACAACCACGACAATGAAGACAACCACGACCATGATTATAACAACCACGACCACGATTATAACAACCACGACCATGATTATAATAACCACTACCATGATTATAACAACCAACCATGATTATTATAACAACCATGACAATGATCATAACCATGACCACAAATATGACATCCACGACCATGATTATAACAACCACGACCATGATTTGACAGCCACGACCATGATTATAACACCTTAGACCATGATTATACTAAACACGACCATGATTATAACAACCAGGACTATGATTATAACAACCACGACCGAATATTACAACCAGGACCATGATTATAACAACCACGACCATGATTTTAACTACTAACCATGATTATAATAACCACGGTATGATTATAACAACTACGACTATGATTAAAACAACGACGACCATGATTATAACAACCACGACCACGATTATAACAACCACGACCATGATTATAACAACCACGACCATGATAATAACAACCACAACCATGATTATAACCACCACGATAAGGACTATAACAACCACGACCATGATTATAACAACCACTACAATGATTATAACAACGACGACCATGATTATTACAACCACGACCATAATTATAA
The DNA here is from genome assembly GCF_018991925.1 of Homarus americanus. Taxonomy (NCBI): domain Eukaryota; kingdom Metazoa; phylum Arthropoda; class Malacostraca; order Decapoda; family Nephropidae; genus Homarus; species Homarus americanus. Next base: position 20,255 of record NW_024731449.1, on the reverse strand, counting down.
CAACCATGACTATGATCATAACCACGACGATGATTATAACCACGACCATGATTATAACAACCACGACCACGATTATAACAACCACGACCATGATTTTAACACCAACGACCATGATTATAAAAACCACGACCATGATTTTTAACAACCACGACCATAATTATAACAACCACGACTACGATTAAAACACCCACGACGATGATTATAACACCCACGAACATTATTATAACAAGACGACCATGATTGTAACAACCACGACTATGATTATAACAACCATGACCATAATTATAACAACCACAACCTTGATTATAACAACCACAACCATGATTATAACAACCACGACCATGATTAAAACAACAACGACCACGATTATAACAACCACGACCATGATTATACTAACCACGACCTATGATTATAACAACTATGATCATGATTATAACAACCACGACAAAGATTATAAATAATAAACGACTATGATTATAACCACGACCACAATTATGACTTCCACGACCATGATTATAACAACCAGACCATGATTATGACAGCCACGACCATGATTATAACACCTACGACCATGATTATACCGACTCGATCATGATTATAACAACCACGAACATGATTATAACAACTACGACCATGATTATAAATACCACGACTATGATTATAACAACCACGAATCATGATTATAACAAACACGACCATGATTATAACAACCACGAATACGATTATAACAACGACGACCATGATTATAACAACCACGACTATGATTATAAAAAACTATGACCATGATTATAAATAACCACAACCATGATTATAACAACCACAACCAGATTATAACAACCACGACCATGATTATAACAACAGCGACGATGATCATAACAACCACGACCATGATTATAACAACCTCAACCATGATTATAACAACCATGACCATGATTATAACAACAACGACCATGATTATAACAACCACGACTATGATTATAACAACCACTACCACATTCATTACAAACTACTGACCATGATTATAACAGCCACGATCATGATTATAACAACCACGACTATGATTATAACAACCACGACCATGATTATAACAACCACGACTATGATTATATCCCCACGACCATGATTTTAACACCTACGACTATAATCATGAACCACGAGCTTGATCATAACCACGACGATGATTATAACAACCACGACAATGATTATAACAACCACGACCATGAATATAACAACCACGATCATGATTATAACACCCACGACCATGATTATAATAACCACGACCATGATTATAACAACCACTACCACGATATTACAACAACGACCATGATTATAACAACCACAACCATGATTATAACAACCACGACCATGATTATAACAACCACGACAATGATTATATCTCCCACGACCATGATTATAACACCTACGACTATAATCATAAACCACGAGCTTGATCATAACCACGGCCATGATTATAACAACCACGACAATGATTATAACAACCAAAGACCATGATTATATAATAACCACGACCATTATTATAGCAACCACTACCGTGATTATAGCAACCACGTCCATGATTTTAATAACCACGACTATGATTATATCTCCTACGACCATGATTATAACACCGACGACTATAATCATAAACCATGAACTTGATCATAACCACGACCATGATTATAACAATCATGACCAGCAGTCATAACCCGACCATGAATATAAAAACCACATTGCATGATTATAACAGCCACGACAATGATCATAACCACGACCATGAAGATAACAACCACGACCATGATTATAAAAAAGACGACCATGATTATAACAACCACGACTATAATTATAACAACGACGCCCATGATTATAACAACCACGACCACGATTATAACAACCACGACCATGATTTTAACACGCACGACCATAATTATAACAACCACGATCATTATTATAACAACCACGACCATGATTATAACGACCACGACCATGATTATAACAACCACGACAATGATCATAACCACGACCATGAAGATAACAACCACGACCATGATTATAACAAACTCGATCATGATTATAACAACCACGACTATAATTATAAAAACGACGACCATGATTATAACATCCACAATCATGATTATAATAACCACGACCAAGATTATTACAACCACGACCATGATTATAACAACCACGACCATGATTATAATAACCACGACAATGATCACAACCACGACTATGATTATAACAACCACGACCAGGATTATAACAACCACGACCATGTTTATAACAACCTCTACCATGCTTATAACAACCACGACCATGATTATAACAACCACGCCCATGATTATAACAACCATGACTATGATCATAACAACGACCTTAATTATAGCAACGACGACCATGATTATAACAACCACGACTATGATTATAATAACCACGACCATGATTAAAACAACCAAGACTATGATTATATCACCCACGACCATGATTATAACACCCACGACCATGATTATAACACCTACGACCATGATTATACTAACCACGATTATGATTATAACAACCATGACCATGATTATAACAACCACAACCATGATTATAACAACCACTACCATGATTATAACAACCACGACCAAGATTATAATAACAACGACCATGATTATAACATCCATGACCATGATTATACCAACCACGTCCATGATTATAACAACCACGACAATGATTATAACAACCACGACTATGATCATAACCATGACCACAATTATGACATCCACAACCATGATTATGTCATCCACTACCATGATCATAACAGCCACGACCATGATTATAACAACCACGACCATGGTTATAACAACCACGACCATGATTATATCAACCACGACCATGATTATAACAACCACGATCATTATTATAACAACCACGACCATGATTATAACAACCAGACCATGATTATAACAACCACGACCATAATTATAATAACCACGACCATGATTATAACAACCACGATCATGATTATAACAAACTACGACCATGATATAACAACCAGACCAGATTATAACAGCCACCTAATTATGATTCTAATAAATCACGAGATCATGATATAACAAATCTCACGACCATGATTATAACAACCACTACCATGACCATTACAACCACGACCGTGATTATAACAACTACGACCATGATTATACTAACCACGACCATGATTATAACAACCACTTCCATGACTATTACAACCACGACCATGATTATAACAACTCGACGACCATGATTATAATAACCATGACTATGATCATAACCACGACCATGATTATGACATCCACGACCATGATTATAACAACAACGATCATGATTATAACAACCACGACCAAGATTATTACAACCACAACCATGATTATAACAACCACGACCATGAATATAACAACCTCGACCATGATTAAAATAACCACGACTATGATTATAACAACCATGACTATGATCGTAACCACGACCATAATTATAACAACCACGACAATGATAACAACCACCACTATGATTATAACAACCACGACCAGGATTATAACAACCATGACTATGATCATAACCACGACCATGATTATAACAACCACGACCATCATTATACCAACCACGACTATGATTATAAGAACTACGACCATGAAGATAACACCCACGACCATGATTATAACAACCACGACCATGATTATAACAACCACGACCATGATTATAACAACTACGACCATGATTATAAATACCACGACTATGATTATAACAACCACGACCATTATTATAATACACACGACCATGATTATAACAACCACGAATACGATTATAACAACGACGACCATGATTATAACAACCACGACTATGATTATAACAACGATGACCATGATTATAACAACCACAACCATGATTATAACAACCACAACCATGATTATAACAACCACGACCATGATTATAACAACAACGACGATGATCATAACAACCACGACCAGGATTATAACAACCTCAACCATGATTATAACAACCACGACCATGATTACAACAACAACGACCATGATTATAACAACCACGACTATGATTATAACAACGACGACCATGATTATAACAACCACGACCATGTATATAATAATCACGACCATGATTATAACAACCACGACCATGATTAAAACAACCACAAACAGTATTATAACAACCACGACCATGATAATAATAACCACGACCATGATTAAAACAACCACAAACAGTATTATAACAACCACGACCATGATTAAAATAACCACGACTATGATTATAACAACCATGACTATGATCGTAACCACGACCATAATTATAACAACCACGACAATGATCACAACCACCACCATGATTATAACAACGACGACCATGATTATAACAACCACGACCATGAATAAAATAATCACGACCATGATTATAACAACCACGACCATGATTATAACAACCACAACCATAATTATAACAACCACGACAATGATCACAACCACGACCATGATTATAAAAACCACGACCAGGATTATAACAACGACGACCATGATTATAACATCCACGACCATGAATATAATAATCACGACCATGATTATAACAACCACGACTATGATTATAACAACCACAACCTTAATTATAACAACCACGACAATGATCACAACCACGACCATCATTATAACAACCACGACCACGATTATAACAACCACGACCATGATTATAATAACCACTACCAAGATTATAACAACCACAACCATGATTATAACAACCACGACAATGATCATAATCATGACCACAAATATGACATCCACGACCATGATTATAACAACCACGACCATGATTATGACAGCCACGACCATGATTATAACACCTGCGACCATGATTATACTAAACACGACCGTGATTATAACAACCAGGACTATGATTATAACAACCATGACCATGAATATTACAACCAGGACCAGGATTATAACAACCACGACCATGATTTTAACTACCACGACCATGATTATAATAACCACGACCATGATTATAACAACTATGACTATGATTAAAACAACGACGACCATGATTATAACAACCACGACCACGATTATAACAACCACGACCATGATTATAACAACCACGACCATGATAATAACAACCACAACCATGATTATAACAACCACGACAATGCTCATAATCACGACCATGATTATAACCACCACGATAAGGATTATAACAACCACGACCATGATTATAACAACCACTACTAATGATTATAACAACGACGACCATGATTATAACAACAACGCCCATAATTATAACAACCATGACTATGATCATAACCACGACGATGATTATAACAACCACGACCATGATTATAACAACCACGACCAAGATTATAACAACCACGACCATGATTTTAACACCAACGACCATGATTATAACAACCACGACCATGATTTTAACAACCACGACTATAATTATAACAACCACGACTACGAATAAAACACCCACGACGATGATTATAACACCCACGACCATTATTATAACAAAACGACCATGATTGTAACAACCACGACTATGATTATAACAACCATGACCATAATTATAACAACCACAACCATGATTATAACAACCACAACCATGATTATAACAACCACGACCATGATTAAAACAACAACGACCATGATTATAACAACCACAACCATGATTATACTAACCACTACCATGATTATAACAACCATGACTATGATCATAACAACGACTATGATTATATCATCCACGACCATAATTATAACACCTACGACTATGACCATACACCACGAGCATGATCATAACCACGACTATGATTATAACAACCACGACTATGATTATACCAACCATGACCATAATTATAACTACCACGACTCTGATTATAACACCCACGACCATGATTATAACACCCACGACCATGATTATAACACCCACGACCATTATTATAACAAGACGACCATGATTATAACAACCACGACTAAGATTATAACAACCATGACCATGATAACAACAACCACAACCATGATTATAACAACCACAACCATGATTATAACAACCACGACCATGATTATAAAAACCACGATAATGATTATAACAACCACGACTATGATCATAACCACGACCAAAATTATGACATCCACGACTATGATTATAACAACCACAACCATGATTATAACAACCACAACCATGATTATAACAACCATGACCATGATTATAACAACCACAACCATGATTATAACAACCACAACCATGATTATAACAACCACGACCATGATTATGACAGCCACGACCATGATTATAACACCTACGACCATGATTATACTAACAACGACCATGATTAAAACAACCACAACCATGACTATTACAACCACGACCATGATTATAACAACCACGACTATGATCATAGCCATGACCATGATTATAACAACCACGACCATGATTATAACAATGACGACCGTGATTATAACAACCACGACTATGATTATAACAACCATGACCATGATTGTAACAACCACAACCATGATTATAACAACCACAACCATGATTATAACCACCACGACCATGATTATAGCAACAACGACCATGATTTTAATAACCACAACCATGATTATACTAACCACAACCATGATTACAACAACTACGATCATGATTATAACAAGCACGACAATGATTATATCAACCACGAATATGACCGAAACCACGACCACAATTATGACCTCCACGACCATGATTATAACAACCACGACCATGATTACAACAACCACGACCATGATTATAACAACCACGATCTTGATTATAACAACCACGACCTTGATTATAAAAACCAGACCATGATTATAACAACCACGACCATGATAATAATAACCACGACCATGATTATAACAACCACGACCATGATTATAACAACAACTACAATGACTATTACAACCACGACCATGATTATAACACCTACGACCATGATTTTACTAACCACGAACATGATTATAACAACCACTACCATGACTATTACAACCACGACCATAATTATAACATCCACGACCATGATTTTAACAACCACGACTATAATCATAACCATGACCATTGTTATGACAACCACGACCATCATTATAACAACCACGACCATGATTATAACAACCACGACCATGATTATAACAACCACTGCCATGACTATTACAACCACGACCATGATTATAACAACTACGACCATGATTATACTAACCCGACCTTCAGTTATAACAACCACTTCCATGACTATTACAACCACGACCATGATTATAACAACCCTACGACCATGATAATAACAACCATGACTATGATTATAACCAGGACCATGATTATAACAACCATGAGTATGATCATAACAACGACTATGATTATATCATCCACGACCATAATTATAACACCTACGACTATGACCATACACCACGAGCATGATCACACGACTATGATTATAACAACACGACTATGATTATACCAACCATGACCATAATTATAACTACACGACTCTGATTATAACACCCGACCATGATTATAACACCCACGACCATGATTATAACACCCCCGACCATTATTATAACAAGACGACCAAGATTATAACAACCACGACTAAGATTAACAACCATGACCATGATAACAACAACAACCCACATGATTATAACAACCACGGCCATGATTATAACAACAACGATCATGATGATAACAACCACGACTAAGATTATTACAACCACACCATGATTATAACAACCACGACCATGAATATAATAACCTCGACCGCCAGTTAAAATAACCACGACTATGATTATAACAACCACGACTATGATCGTAACCACGACCATAATTATAACAACTACGACAATGATCACAACCGACCATGAGTTATAACAACCACGACCAGGATTATAACAACCATGACTATGATCATAACCACGACCATGATTATAACAACCACGACCATCATTATAACAACCACGACTATGATTATAAGAACTACGTATGTAGATAACACCAACGTCTGATTATAACAACCACGACCATGATTATATCAACCCGACCGACCATTGATAACAACTACGAATAACTACGACCATGATTATAAATAATTACGACTATGATTATAACAACCACGACCATGAGATTATAAATAAAACACGACCATGATTATACCAACCACGAATACGATTATAACAACGACACCATATTTTCAACAACCACGACTATGAGACGTAACAACCATGACCATGTATATAAATAAACCAACCATGATTAAAATAACCACAACCATGATTATAACAACCACCATGATTATAACAACAACGACGATGATCATAACAACCACTTAATTATGATTATAAATAACATCAACCATGATTATAATAACTACATGATTATAACAACAACGACCATATCAATAACCACGACTATGATTATAACAACGACGACCAAGGATTATAATAACCACGACCATGAAAATAATAATCACGACCATGATTATAACAACTACGACCATGATTAAAACAACCAAACAGTATTATAAACAACCACGACCATGATATAATAATAACCACGACCAAGGATTATAAATAAACCACAACCATAAATATAACAACTACGACAATGATCACAACCAACGACCATGATTATAAAACCACGACCAGGATTATAACACTGACGACCATGATTATAACAAATCACGACCATGAATATAATAATCACGCACATGATTATAACAACCACGACTATGATTATAAATAACCACAACCTAATTATAACAACCACGACAATGATCAACCACGACCATGATTATACCACCACGACCAATATTATAACAACCACGACCATGATTATAATAACCACTACCAAGATTATAAATAACCACAACCATGATTATAATAACCACGACACAATGATCATAACCATGACCACAAATATGACATCCACGACCATGATTATAACAACCACGCACTATGATTATGAAGGCCAATGACCATGATTATACACTCGCGACCACATTATATTTCAAACACGCACCGTGATTATACCAACCAGACTATGATTACAACAACCACGACCAAGCAATATTAAGCAACCAGGACCAGGATTATAACAACCACGACCATGATTTTAACTACTAATGACCATGATTATAATAACCACGACCAAGGATTATAACAACTATGAGACTATGATTAAAACAACGACTTAATCATGATTATAAATAAACCACGACCACGATTATAAATAACCACGACCATGATTTTAATAACCACGACCATGATAATAACAACCACAAATCCATGATTATAACAACTAACACACGTTCTACAATCAGACCATGATTATAACCAATTACCTATAAGGATTATAACAACCACGACTATGATTATACCAACCATCACAAATTATAAATAACGACCACCATGATTATAAATAACTACGCCCATAATTATAACAACCATGACTATGATCATAACCACGACGACGATTATAACAACCACGACCATGCGATTATAAATAACCACGACCACGATTATAAATAAACTACGACCTGATTTTAACACCAACGACCATGATTATAACAACCACGATCATGATTATAACAACCACGACCATAATTATAACAACCACGAGTACGATTAAAACACCCACGACGATGATTATAACACCCACGACCATTATTATAACAAAACGACCATGATTGTAATAACCACGACTATGATTATAATAACTGGCGACCATAATTATAAATAACCACAACCATGATTATAAATAAACCACAACCATGAGATTATAACAACCACGACCATGAGATTAAAACAACAACGACCATGATTATAACAAATCACGACCATGAATATACTAACCACGACCATGATTATAACAACTATGATCAAGATTATAACAACCACTTACAACGATTATAACAATACACGAGTATGATCATAACCACGACCACAGTTATGACTTCCACGACCATGATTACAAATCCACGACCATGATTATGACAGCTACGACCATGAATATAACACCTACGACCAAGATTATACCTACAATTAATGATCATGATTATAACAACCACGACCATGATTATAAATAACTACGACCATGATTATAAATACCACGACTATGATTATAACAAATTCATGACCATGATTATAACACGACCATGATTATAAATAAATCCACGAATAATGATTATAAATAACGACGACCATGATTATAACAACCACGACTATGATTATAACAACATGACCATGAGATTATAGCAACCACAACCATGATTATAACAACCACAAACTATGATTATAACAACTACAACCATGATTATAAACAACAGCGAGGATGATCATAACAACCACGACCATGATTATAACAACCTCAACCATGATTATAACAACTATGACCATGATTATAACAACAACGACCATGATTATAACAAATCCACGACTATGATTATACCAACGACGACCATGATTATAACAACCACGACCATGAATATAATAATCACGACCATGATTATAACAACCACGACCGCGATTAAAACAACCACAAACAGTATTATAACAACCATGACCATGATAATAATAACCACGACCATGATTATAACAACCACAACCATAATCATAACAACCACGACAACGATCACAACCACGACCATGATTATAAAACCACGACCAGGATTATAAATAACGTGACGACCATGATTATAAATAACTACGACCATGAATATAATAATCACGACCATGATTATGTTAAATCCACGACTATGATTATAACAACCACAACCTTAATTATAACAACCACGACAATGATCACAACCACGACCATGATTATAACAACCACGACCACGATTATAAATAAACTAAGACCATGATTATAATAACCATCACCATGATTATAACAACTAATGACCATGATTATAACAACCACGACAATGATCATCATAACCATGACCACAAATATGACATCCACGACCATGATTATAACAACCATTTAATTCATGATTATGACAGCCACGACCATGATTATAACACCTGCATCATGATTATACCAACACGACCATGATTATAACAATTCAGGACTATGATTATAACAACCATGACCATGAATATTGCTAAACCAGACCATGATTATAACAACCACGACCATGATTTTAACTACTACGACCATGATTATAATAACCACGATTCATGATTATAACAACTACGACTATGATTAAAACAACGATTTGATCTGATTATAAATAACCACGACCACGATTATAACAACCACGACTATGATTATAACAACCATGACCATGATAATAACAACCACAACCAATGAAATATAACAAATTAATGACAATGCTCATAATCACGACCATGATTATAACCACCACGTATAAGGATTATAACAACCACGACCATGATTATAACAACCACTACAATGATTATAACAACGACGACCAAGAGATTATAAACAACCACGCCCATAATTATAACAACCATGACTATGATCATAACCACGACGATGATTATAACAACCACGACCATGATTATAAATAACCACGACCACGATTATAAATAAATCACGACCATGATTTTAATAATTAACGACCTCATGATTATAACAACCAATTTACCTAGATTATAAATACCACGACCATACTTATAACAACCAATTTAATTATGATTAAAACACCCACGACAATGATTATAACAACCACGGCCATTATTATAACAGATTTGACCATGATTGTAAATAACCATTTAATTATGATTATAAATAACCATGACCATAATTATAACAACCACAACCACATGATTATAACAACTACAACCATGATTATAAATAAACCAAGACCATGATTAAAAACAACAACGACCATGATTATAACAACCACGACCATGATTATACTAACCACGACCATGATTATAACAACTATGATCATGATTATAACAACCACGACAAATCTATTATATAATAATACATCGACTATGATCGTAACTACGACCACAATTATATGACCACGATCATGATTATAACAACCGCCACTATGATTATGACAACCACGACCTCATGATTATAACACTCTGCATGACCATGATTATATTCACCATCATAACAACCACGACTATGATTATAACAACCACGACCACGATTATAACAACCACGACCATGATTTTAACACCAACGACCATGATTATAACACCTACGACCATGATTATACTAACCCTGACCATGATTATAACAACCATTACCATGATTATAACAACTACGACCATGATTATAAATACTATGACCATGATTATAACAACCAACACCATGATTATAATAACCACTCCCATGATTATAACAAACACGACCATGATTATAACAACCACGCCCATGATTATAACAACCATGACTATGATCATAACAACGACTATGATTATATCATCCACGACCATGATTATAACACCTACGACTATGATCATAAACCACGAGCATGATCATAACACGACCATGATTTATAACAACCACGACCATAATTATTACAACCCATGACTATGATTACAACACCCACGACCATGATTATAACACCCACGACCATTATTATAACAAGACGACCATGATTATAACAACAACGACTATGATTATAACAATCGTGACCATGATTACAACAACCACAACCATGATTATAACAACCACAACCATGAATATAACAACCACGACCATGATTATAACAACAACGACCTTGATTATAAAAACACGACTATGATATCAAAACACTTCGATTATGATCATAACCACGACCACAATTATGCATTCCACGATCATGATTATAACAACCACGTCCATGATTATGACAGCCACGACCATGTTTATAACACCTACGACCATGATTATAACAACCAGACGATGAAAATAACAACCAAAACCATGATTATAACAACCACGACTATGATTATAACATCCACGACCCCATGTCATAACAAACTACGATCATGATTATAACAACCACGACCATGATTATAACATCCAGGACCATGATTATAACAACTACGACTATGATTATAACAACCACTGACAATGATTATAACAACCAAGATAATGAGCATAACCACGACCATGATTATAACAACCACAACCATGATTATAATAACTAAGACTATGATCATAGCCACGACCATGATTATAACAACCACGACCAGGATTATAACAACCACGAACATTATAACAACTACGACTACTATAACAAACACGACCATGTTTATAACAACCTACAACCATGATTGTAATAAACCATGACCATGATTATAACAACCACGACATTGTTCATAACCACGACTATGATTATATCATCCACGACCATTAGTATAACACCTACGACTATGATCATAAACAACGGGCATGATCATAACCACGACCATGATTATAACACCCACGACCATGATTATAACACCCACGACCATTATTATAACAAGACGACCATTATTATAACAACCACGACTATGATTATAACAACCATGACCATGATTATAACAACCACAACCATGACTATTACAACTACGACCATGATTACAAGAACCACGACCATGATTATAACAACCACGAGTATAATCATAATCACGACCATGATTATGACATCCATGACCATGATTATAACATCAACGACCTTGATTATAACAGCCACGACCATGATTATAACAACCACGAAAATTATTATGACAACCACGACCATGATTATAACAACCACGACCAAGATTATAACAACCACGACCATGATTATAACAACCACGACTATGATTATAACAACGACGACCATGATTATAACAACCACGATCATGATTATAATAACCACGACCATGATTATAACAACTACGACCATGATTATAACAACCACACACTATTATAACAACCACGACCATGATAATAACAACCACTAACCATGATTATAACAACCATCGACCATGATTATAACAACCACTACTATGATTATAAAACGACGACCATGATTATAACAACCACGACCATGATTACAACAACCACGACATTTATAACAACCATTACCGATGATTTTAAAACCACGACCATGATTATAACAACGCCCATGATTTAACAAACTATGACGATCATAACCACGACCATGATGATAACAACCACGACTATGATCATAACCACGACCACAATTATGACATCCACGACCATGATTATAACAACACTGCGGATTATAACAACCACGCCTATGATTATAACAACGACGACCATGATTATAACAGCCACCAACCTGCTTATAACAACCACGACCATGAGTATAACAACCACTACCATGATTTTAACAACCACGACCATGATTATAATAACCACGCCCATGATTTAACAACTATGACACGATCATAACCACGACCATGATTATAACAACCACGACCATGATTATAACAACCACGACTATGATTATAACAACCACGACCATGATTAAAACAACCACGACCATGATTATATCATCCACGACCATGATTATAACATTCCACTGACCATATGACCACGAGCATGATCATAACCACGACTATGATTATAACAACCACGACTATGATTATAACAACCATGACCATAATTATAACTACCACGACTCTGATTATAACAATCTACGACCATGATTATAACAATCGACTTCATAATTATAACAATGACGACCATGTTATAACAACCACGACTATGATTATAACAACCATGACCACGATTGCGACAACCACAACCATGATTATAACAACCACAACCATGATTATAACAACCACGACCATGATTATAACAACAACGACTATAGATTATAATAACCACAACCATGATTATAGTAACCACGCCGACCATGATTATAACAACGACCATGATTATAACTAACCACGACAATGATAATATCAACTACGAATATGATCGAAACCACGACCATAATTATGACATCCACGACCATGATTATAACAACCAATGACTCATGATTATAACAACACGACTTCCATATTATAAATAAACATTAATCATGATTATAACACCTACGACCATGATTATAACAACCACGACAATAATTATATCACCACGACCATGGATTATAACAACGACCACATGATTATAAAAACTACGATCATGATTATAACAACCACGATAATGATTATATCAACCACGAATAATATCGAAACCACGACCCACAATTATGACATCCACGATCTTATTATAACAACTGAGATCATGATTATAACAACCACGATAATGATTATATCAACCACGAATAATATCGAAACCACGACCACAATTATGATATCACGATCTTTATTATAACAACCACGACCATGATTATAAATAAACCATACCGACTATTACAAACTACCACCATGACTATTACAACCACGACCAAGGATTATAACACCTACGACCATGATTATACTAACCTCGACCATGATTATAACAACCACTACCATGACTATTACAACCACGACCATGATTATAACAGCCACGATCATGATTATAACAACCACGACTATGATTATAACAACCACGACCATGATTATAACAACCACGACTATGATTATATCTCCCACGACCATGATTATAAAATCATCTACTATTATAATCATGAACTACGAGCTTGGATCATAACCACGACGATGATATAACAAACTACAAAATGATTATAACAACCACGACCATGAATATAACAACCACGATCATGATTATAACACCCACGACCATGATTATAATAACCAATTATCATGATTATAACAACCACTACCACGATATACAACAACGACCATGATTATAACAACCACAACCATGATTATAACAACCACGACCATGATTATAAACAACCACGACCTAGATTATATCTCCCACGACCATGATTATAACACCTACGACTATAATTTAAACCACGAGCTTGATCATAAACCACGACCATGATTATAACAACCACGACAATGATTATAACAACCACGACTATGAATATAACAACCACGACCATGATTATAACACCCACGACCATGATTATAACAACCACGACTCATGATTTTAACACCAACGACCATGATTATAACAACCACGACCTAGATTATAACAACCACGACCATACTTATAACAACCACGACTATGATTAAAACACCCACGACAATGGTTATAACAACCACGGCCATTATTATAACAAGACGACCATGATTGTAACAACCACGACTATGATTATAACAACCATGACCATAATTATATAAACCACAACCATGATTATAACAACCACAACCATGATTATAACAACCAAGACCATGATTAAAACAACAACGACCATAATTATAACAACCACGACCATGATTATACTAACCACGACCATGATTATAACAACTATGATCATGGATTATAACAACCACGACAACGATTATAACAATACACGACTATGATCATAACCACGACCACAATTATGACTCCACGACCATGATTATAACAACCACGACCATGATTATGACAGCCACGACCATGATTATAACACCTACGACCATGATTATATTGACCACGATCATGATTTATAACAACCAAGACTATGATTATAACTAACCACGACCATGATTATAAACAACCACGACCATGATTTTAACACCAACGACCATGATTATAACACCTACGACCATGATTATCCTAACCCTGACCATGATTATAAAAAACTATTACCATGATTATAACTAACTACGACCATGATTATAAATACTATGACCATGATTATAACAACCACGACCATGATTATATTAACCACTACCATGATTATAAACAAAACGACCATGATTATAAACAACCACGCCCATGATTATAACAACCATGACTATGATCATATCAACGACTATGATTATATTATCCACGACCATGATTATAACACCCAGCGCACTATGATTATAAACCACTTGTTATGATCATAACCACGGACCATGATTATAACAACCACGACCATGATTATGACAGCCACGACCATGTTTATAACACCTACGACCATGATTAGAACAACCACGACGATGATAATAACAACCAAACCATGATTATAAATAACCACGACTATGATTATAACATCCACGACCATGATCATAACAACCACGACCATGATTATAAATAAACTAATGACCATGATTATAACATCCAGGACCATGATTATAACAACCACGACCATGATTATACTAACCTACGACCATGATTATAATAACTATTATCAAGGATTATAACAACCACGACAACGATTATAACAATACACGACTATGATCATAACCACGTACCACGATTATGACTTCCATTTAATCATGATTATAACAACCACGATTCATGATTATGACAGCCACGACCATGATTATAACAATCCACGACCATATTATAATGACCACGATCATGATTATAACAACCACGACTATGATTATAACAACCACGACCACGATTATAACAACCACGACCATGATTTTAACACCAACGACCATGATTATAACAACTACGACCATGATTATACTAACCCTGACCATGATTATAACAACCACTACCATGACTATTACAACCACGACCATGATTGTAATAACCCCACGGCCATGATTATAACAACCACGACTATAATCATAAACCACTACCATGATTATGAGACATCCACGACCATGATTATAACAACCATTTACGTCTATGATTATAACAACCACGACCATGATTATAACAATTAATGAATTATGATCATAACAGCCACGACCATGATTATAACAATCACGACCATGATTATACTAACCACGACCATGACTATAACAAATAACTACCATGACTATTACAACTCGACCATGATTATAACAACCACGACCATTATAACAACTAATGACTATAATCATAACCTCGAATGATTATGTGACATCCACGACCATGATTATAACAACCACACCATGATTATAAAAACCACGACCATGATTATAACAAACTACGACTCATGATTATAACTAACCATCGATCAAGGATTATAACAACCACGACCATGATTAAAACAACCAATGACTATGAGTTATATCATCCACGACCATGATTATAGCACTCACGACAATGACCATAAACCACGAATATTATCATTACCACGACCATGATTATAGCAACCACGACCATGATTGAAGAACCATGACCATCGATTATAATAACCACGACTATGATTATAACACCCACGACCATGATTATAACACCCACGACCATGATTATAACAATGACGACTATGATTATAAATAACCACGACTATGATTATAATAACCTATGACCATGGTTGTAACTAAACACAACCATGATTATAACAACCACAACCATGATTATAACCACCACGACCATGATTTTACCAACAACGACCAGGATTATAATAACCACAACCATGATTATAATAAACCACGACCATGATTATAAATAACTACGATCATGATTATATCAACCAGGACAATGATTATATCAACTTCATTAATATGATCGAAACCACGAATCACAATTATTACATCCACGAAAATTATTATAACAACCAATTACCATGATTATAACAACCACGACAATTATAACAACCACGATCTTGATTATAACAACCACGACCTTGATTATAAAAACCAGACCATGATTATAACATCCACGACTATGATAATAATAACCACGACCATGATTATAACAACCACGACCATGATTATAACAATCCACTACAATGACTATTACAACCACGACCATGATTATAACATCTACGACCATGATTATATAACTACCGTCCATGATTATAACAACCACTACCATGACGGTTACAACCACGACCATAATTATAACATCCACGATCATGATTTTATCAGCCATTTACTATAATCATAACCATGACCATGATTATGACAACCACGACCATGATTATAATAACCACGACCGCGATTATAACAACCACGACCATGATTATAAATAAACCACGACCATGATTATAACAACCACGATCATGATTATAACAACCACGACCATGATTATAACAACCACTACCATGACTATTACAACCACGACCATGATTATAACAACTACGACCATGATTATACTAACCACTTATCATGATTATAACAACCACTACCATGACTATTACAACCACGACCATGATTATAACAACCCTACGACCATGATTATAACAACTACGACTATAATCATAACCACTACCATGATTATGACATCCACGACCATGATTATAACAACCACGACCATGATTATAACAACCACGACCATGATTATAACAAACCACGACCATGATCATAACAGACACGACCATGATTATAACACCTACGACCATGATTATACTAACCACGACCATGATTATAACAAACGATACCATGACAATTACAACCACAACCATGATTATAACAACCACGATCATGATTATAACAACCACGACCATGATTATAACAACCATGACTATAATCATAACCACTACCATGATTATAGACATCTACGACCATGATTATAAATAACCACGACCATGATTGTAACAACCACGACCATGATTATAAATAACCACGACTATGATTATAAATAACCACGACCATGATTATAACAACCACGACCATGATTATAACAAGACGACCATGATTATAACAACCACGAACATGATTATAACAACCACGACAATGATTATAACCCCATTTAATCATGATTATAAATAATCGTAATTCATTATCTTAAACAAGACGACCATGATTATAGCAACCACGACCATGATTATAACAACCACTAACTATGATTATAACACTATGACCATGATTATACTTACTAATACCTCATGATTATAATAACCACGACTATAATCATAACCACGACCATGATTATGAACATCCACGACCATGATTATATTAACCACGACCATGATTATAACCACGACCATGATTATTATAACAACCACGACCATGATTATAACAACCACGATCATGATTATAACAACCACGACCATGATTATAATAACCACTACCATGACTATTACAACCTACGACCATGATTATAACAAATACGACCATGATTATAACAACCACGACCATGATTATAACAACCACTACCATGACTATTACAACCACGACCATGATTATAACAACCCTACGACCATGATTATAACAACCACGACTATAATCATAACCACGACCATGATTATGACATCCACGACCATGATTATAACAACTACGACCATGATTATAACAACCACGATCATGATTATAACAACCACGACCATGATTATAACAGCAATACGTAACCGAAACGAAGCATACTGA
>NW_024731448.1:0-13765 GCF_018991925.1 Homarus americanus | reverse complement strand
AAAATGCCAATAATGACCGATAAACATTGAGCTCCATTTGCTTACACACATGTAACCACGAGGCAGCATTCGGGTAGGTGACGCCTCAGCTGACAAATGAAGTGAGTGATGCATTCCGTATTGCAAATAGGGAAAGGGTCTTAATATATCTCCATTGTTAATGCAAATTATCATACATTGGGATTCATAAATAGAGGTTTACCTGTACTGTATATACAGTACTGTAATTTAACTTCAAATTAAAAGAGAAGCCGAATCACAAGTTAATGCTCTTCCCTGACCACTCACTCCCACCACCAACCACTACCTCACAGTACCCACCACCACCACCAGCCACCTCCCTTTCCCCCTTCCCCTCCAACGTTCGCACACTAACTGTTAAGGACATAAGAAATGATTATCTTTATGTTTTTGAGCTTATGATAATCATTTGTGTGTGACTGTAACAGTAAAAGAAATTGAATTAAAATACTTACAATATATCTACTAAAAAATTGTGAGTTGAAAAATTACAACACATCTCAAGGGTTGGTCCTGTAGGGAGAGAGGTAAGGTGATGTAGTGATGGTGGTTGGTGACACATGTTCATTACGCAGGGCTCTACTTGGACCTACTCTTCTCAAGTGTTTTTGACCCGTGTGGGAGAAGGCCTGTGTTCACACGAGCGTGTTTCTCATGCTTCATTTCGTCTGCATCTGACAAGACTAATCACAGGCACTTCCAGCCCCTACCATAGATGCACCACAACTGATGCACAGGAAAAACATACTGTACTCATCATATGAAGAATTCTAGAATGCTCAGTGTATTTTTTCTCTCTGCATAGGATGAGCGTCTGTCCCATTGAACTTCATTAATTTCTAAATCTCACGGGTCCATAAGCTCGGAAAAAAAATGCTCGTGTTTGAAGCGGGCCTTGTGTCGGAATATGAGAGCTGTGGCTAGCCTGCCAGGTTTGAAATATTAATGTAGGGCAACAAAGTTTTTCATTTGTGAATAAGCAGGGTATGCTTTCAGAATATCGAATAGCGGTGTTAAAATATAAGTTGCGGTTTAACAGGGTTGCAAATAGCAAGGTATTCGTGTATTATTTATCAGAATTTGTAAATATAAATACTGTAGACCTCAATTTACAAAGCTTTAAAAGTTACCAATACTGTATTTCACATGTATTATATACACGAGTAATTTGAAACAAAAACCCCAACAGGAAAGTCGTGGAGTATCACCATGTCGTGGCGGTGCGCCAGAAGTTGGCTTAAGTGTGAGAGTATTAGCCACTTCTGCAGAACAAGCCTTGTTGCTGCTTCTAACACAGTCTACCTTGGCACTAATGAGTGCTGAAACTTCTCCACGTGATGCTCTACGTGTTCGCCATGGACTGGCTGATGAGATGGTATGTTCATTCTTTTTGTAGCTATATTTTACAATATCCACTTTACAATATACAGGGATAATGTAGTGATCCGAGAAAAGGACATTCATTAGTGAACCTCTTTTAAAAAGGTACAAACCCTGTCTCATGATCCAATACTGAGCCATTTTCCCAGTAACTGACATAGCACACAAATAATATAAAGTACCGTATATGTTATTATAAGTCAATAGAAATACAGTATAAATGAGTACTGTACTCATCAATACAGGCTGGCCTATATTCAGGGCATGCTAGGTTTGTGGTTCACACCCACAAGTCATGAAATAATTATTTAATCATTTAATGTAATTTATATAAGCACCCATGGCATTAGCCTTAATTACACATTGTGTTTACCAAAGTTTTTTCTTGACTTTTTATTCCACTGCTATGAAATGCTGCAGTTGTGTTAACATATCACTGCACACTTTGGGTGGGGATGTGGTAGGGTCTAAGGTGAGTGACCGAGGTGGGTAGCAGGAAGGAAGAGACAGGGTGGTAATGAGTGAAGGCACATAAGTTTCTCTGTAGCACATTGTAGAGTGTCTTTCCATTCCATATATCCATTTATTGTGCTGTATTTTAGAAAGTCAGTACAGTATTTAAAGCTCACTTTGACTATTATTTTGGATGCTTTAAAATTAATTTAATCATTCTTTTATTTTACATAAATGTGTGCTCACTGTGCTATTTATATACTTATTATAGGACTAACTATCGTAACTACTAATCTAAAGTGTTGAATAGCAGAACTATAGAAATAATGTAACAAATTTAGTTAGGAAGTTATATATACAGAATGTTGCATTTAATTTAGGTTATATTTAGTTAAAGTAATATTTAATAGTTACCCGAATTGTAAATAATTACCCCTGATTTAGATAATAGTTTTGCACGAGTCTACATTCCTTTGTCAGCCATGCATCCTGCCATGCGTCCTACCTGCCATCGTCAGTTCCTTAACGATCCTGACCAGAGAAACACAACACTCACCACCTTCAGTAAAAACCGGTGATCATAGAGGGGCTCACCAACTAAGCTCCACCATTAATTACTGACCCCCATCCACATAAACAAACCTTGAGTATCAATTTATATTGTAGGATATCCTAAATTTATACTTTGTACACAGTTTGATGTAATATAAACTCCGACATTGCTACTTAAGGTAATCACCCATTTCGAGTGTTTATTTAATGCATTTAATGTAATGTAAATATTTCTTGTCCTGATATCAACCAATTCAGGACAACAACCATTTAGAAGTACTGTACATTATGCCATTTATTTTATAGATCTTAATGATCAGTACACACTTTCAATACTCTCCATAACACCACTAGTGTTTATTTAGACTGGAGGATGATGAGGTGGCCTGTGAGATGTTGCTGTTGTTATATTTATAAAACTATAAAAGTTGGGGAAAAATCATTATGGTATGATACTCCAATGTGACTTAGAAATACAGTGACCCCTCGTTTAACGAACGCCTCAGTTAACGAAATTTCGGTTAACGAACTGCCTTCCATAAGGATCTTCAATTCGGTTAACGAACAAAAATTCGGTTAACGAATTTCTTACGAACCGACCTCAACATGTTTTCGCTTGCACTGGCCGGGCAACCAGCTTTAGTATCAGTCCGCCAATACATTAATTGGTTCTAGGGCTTAAATTTCTAACTATTTTAGTAAATATCAAGAAGTTTATACTATTCAATAATTTTAAAAGTTTAATATTCAATTTTTTAGTCATTTTAACAATTATTGAACATAATTGAAGGTAAAGTGACTAGTTTAAAGCGCAGCATCCAGCCTCTTAACACAGCAAACAGGCGTTAGTCTCTCTGTTTTCACTGGAGGTAACATCTTGCTTGAGACTCTCTTCAACTAAACGCTTTTTTCTGTGTTTCCAAGCAAATTATTGGTCATTTTGAAATATATTTTACATATTGACAATATATAATGCAGTACAGTGTTGATTTAAAGAAAATAATCTTGAAATAAACCAAGAGAACTAAAATTTTATGGGTGAAATGGTGCCATGGGGTGACTTCTCTTCCACCCCAATGCCTTCTCTTCTTCCTTCTCCTCCACCCCCATTGTAATTCCCATCATCATCATCATCATCCAGGAGCCTTCTACATACACACCTCAAAGTAAGTGAACTTTTCTACCATTTTTGTTGAATTTAGGAAATTTTCGGTGAGCTGGAACCAATTACCCAAAAACCCATTGAAACAATGGTTTCGGTTAACGAACTTTTCGGTTAACGAACGACCTTCTGGAACGGATTGAGTTCGTTAACCGAGGGGTCACTGTATATAAAATTAAACAATAAAATAAGAAATATGAAGGGATGAGCATGGAGGAGGGGTGTGACCATGACAAGATAAAGGTTTGGGAGATGAACGTATGTGTGGAGGCAGTGGGCTGTAAATACATCATCACTCACCAACCCTGCCATGTTCCCTCCCTTCCCCGATGTGACGTCATGGCATACACACAGCACAGAGCAGCAGCAGCCACAAATCTTTGAGTCAGCTGTGGGACTAAAGTGTCTTGTGTCACCTGTAGGATGGTTTGAGTGTGGAAGTACAGTAGCTATTTTTTGTGTATAAAACATATGCTATTGTATTTTATTGTTTATCATAGCAGTTTTTTTTTCATTTTTGGCATATACAATTTGAATTTTGTATGAATTAGGCAGAGTTGTAAAAAGGTACCGAACTTTGTTACTTAAGTAAAAGTAGTTATATTGTCAAAATGTTATTCAAGTAGAAGTAAAAAAGTATCTAATTCATAAAGTACCTTTAGTACTGAAAGTCAAAAGTAGCAACAAAATTATTACCTCAAATATTAAAATAAATCCCCAGTAAATTATAAAAAACTAGTTAAATAAAAATAAAAGACACAGCATTACATTTGTTTATTTGCAAATCTTTCTATTAAGATTAATCAGTAACTGTATCTCAAAATTATGGCTGTCCAATCAAGATCTTTTAGGCCTAAATATAAGCCCAGCATGATCTATCGAAAGGGAGTACAGTACATTTAGAAGGTTTTCTCCCTACAATCCATCGCAGGGATAGTGAACAGGCTGAAAATATTTGGACTTATGGTCCGCAGACATAATGTTGTCTCTGCTTGCATTTGGTTAGGATACAGACCTATCTGTAAGGATGTGATTTCTCTGTTCTGTTTTTTTTTCTCAGGTTTTTTCCAATTTTTTCCCATCGTTTTAGGCGACTCACGTGAATCACGTAGATCCGTTGAGAAAAATTGGAGGGGGTATGACCATGATGAGATAAAGGTTTGGCAGTTTATAACAATAATTGACCCTCTAGGGTAGATGGGTCTGCCATGTGAGGACGATGAGCCAGTATACAGATACTGCTCGACTTACGACCACCCGGACATACGACCGCCGCAGTCGTATAAAATATTTTTAAATTACGTATTTTTGAGTCCCGACGTTAATGATTGCGCTGTGTACTGACAAAATTTTCGTCTGTAATTCCCTTTAAAATGGCTGGCAAGCTTAAAAGTGAGAGTTCTCGTGGTGCTGAGAAGAAAAAGTGACACCCATTATAGATTTTCTATGTATTATTTTCGCATTTTTGACTTACGACCTGGTCGTCGGTCCCTAACCCCGTCATAAGTTGAGGACTGACTGTATAGTGGCCACACTACATGCTCATGCATTAAATCATATACTCTATTACTCATTGGCTGAGTATTGCTTGTTTTACATTCCATTCTTCGATTTTTTATTATTTAATTTACCAAAGATCAATAATGTCATACAACACCACTATTAAAAGCATTATAATATGCCCCTCCACCCTATCCACTCTCTCCCACCACCACTGGCAGGGAGAGGTGCTAAGCATTTTTCAATATAACAAAGTTTCTATAATAATTTTTTACTTTCTGATGATCACAAATTATTCTATAACCCGTACCATATTACACAGTTGTATAGGCAACTCAGTAGGGCGTGTGTGTGTGTGTGTCCCCCAGGAGGTCTGGGCTGTAGGGCGTGTGTGTGTGTGTGTGTGTGTGTGTCCCAGGAGGTCTGGGCTGTAGGGGCGTGTGTGTGTGTGTCCCCAGGAGGTCAGGGCTGTGGGGGCGTGTGTGTATGTGTGTGTGTGTGTCCCTCAGGAGGTCAGGGCTGTAGGGCGTGTGTATGTGTGTCCCCAGAGGTCAGGGCTGTAGGGCGTGTGTATGTGTGTGCCCCAGGAGGTCTGGGCTGTAGGGCATGTGTGTGTGTGTTCCCCAGGAGGTCAGGGCTGTGGGGCATATGTGTGTGTGTGTGTGTGTCCCCAGGAGGTCTGGGCTGTAGGGCATGTGTGTGTGTGTGTGTCCAGGAGGTCAGGGCTGTAGGGGCATATGTGTGTGTGTGTGTGCCCCAGGAGGTCAGGGCTGTAGGGTGTGTGTGTGTGTGTGTGTGTGTGTGTGTGTGTGTGTGTGTGTGTGTGTGTGTGTGTGTGTCCGTCCGTCCCCAGGAGGTCAGGGTTGTAGGGCATATGTGTGTGTGTGTGTGTGTGTGTCCCAGGAGGTCAGGGCTGTAGGGGTGTGTGTGTGTGTGTGTGTGTGTCCCAGGTCAGGGCTGTGGGTGTGTGTGTGTGTGTCCCCAGGAGGTCAGGGCTGTAGGGGTGTGTGTGTGTGTCCCAGGAGGTCAGGGCTGTAGGGCATATGTGTGTGTGTGTGTGTGTCCCCAGGAGGTCTGGGCTGTAGGGCATATGTGTGTGTGTGTCCCCAGGAGGTCAGGGCTGTAGGGTGTGTGTGTGTGTGTGTGTGTGTGTGCCCCCAGAGTCTGGGCTGTAGGGCATATGTGTGTGTGTGTGTGTGTGTGTGTCCCCAGGAGGTCTGGGCTGTGGGGCAGTGTGTGTGTGTGTGTGTCCCCAGGAGGTCTGGGCTGTAGGGCATGTGTGTGTGTGTCCCCCAGGAGGTCAGGGCTGTAGGGCATATGTGTGTGTGTGTCCCCAGGAGTGTGGGCTGTAGGGCATATGTGTGTGTGTGCCCCAGGAGGTCTGGGCTGTGGGGCTGTGTGTGTGTGTCCCCAGGAGGTCAGGGCTGTAGGGCATGTGTGTGTGTGTCCCCAGGAGGCCTGGGCTGTAAGGCATGTGTGTGTGTGTGTGTGTGTCCCCAGGTCTGGGCTGTGGGGCATATGTGTGTGTGTGTCCCCAGAGTCAGGGCTGTGGGGCGTGTGTGTGTGTGTGTGTGTGTCTCCCGGAGGTCTGGGCTGTAGGGGTGTGTGTGTGTGTGTGTGTCCCCCAGGAGGTCAGGGCTGTAGGGGCATATGTGTGTGTGTGTGTGTCCCCCAGGAGGTCTGGGCTGTAGGGTGTGTGTGTGTGTGTGTGTGTCCCCAGGAGGTCAGGGCTGTGGGGCATATGTGTGTGTGTGTCCCCAGGAGGTCTGGGCTGTAGGGGTGTGTGTGTGTGTGTGTGTGTCCCCAGGAGGTCAGGGCTGTAGGGCGTGTGTGTGTGTCCCCAGGTCAGGGCTGTAGGGCATGTGTGTGTGTGTCAACCAGGAGGTCAGGGCTGTGGGGCATGTGTGTGTGTCCTCCAGGAGGTCTGGGCTGTAGGGCATGTGTGTGTGTCCCCAGGTTCAGGGCTGTAGGGCATGTGTGTGTGTGTCCCAGGTCAGGGCTGTAGTTTATGTGTGTGTGTGTCAACCAGGAGGTCAGGGCTGTTGGGCATGTGTGTGTGTGTCCCCAGGAGGTCTGGGCTGTAGGGCATGTGTGTGTGTGTGTTCCCCAGGAGGTCAGGGCTGTAGGGTGTGTGTGTGTGTGTCCCCCAGGAGGTCAGGGCTGTGGGGGTGTGTGTGTGTCCACCAGGAGGTCAGGGCTGTAGGGCATATATGTGTGTCCCCAGGAGGTCATGGCTGTAGGGCATGTAATATAATAATAATAATAATTGGTTTATTGAAAGAGCTTGGCAGCAGAAGGCTGAAATATACAGTTACATATTTGGGGAATGGGTTTCGAATTACAAATAATATACAAGTAACATAAGTGACACAAATAAGACATATAATAACTAGATGGGGAAAAGCTCAAACTACAGTTCATTTCAACATAGTGACAGTGCAAGGGTAGTGTTTACTGGGGTGAATACACTGGTTTATTACAAGTTATTGATAATTTTACAATGGTTGGGGACTGGGCTGTTCTTATAGCGATCAGTTCATTTTGCGTATGGGCTGGATCGGTTGTGGTGTCGAACAGCAATTCTCGGACTAGGGTCTCAGGTGGTAGTAGGGCCGGTTTGGGGATGGTGTAAAACTCTTACCAAATTTGCAGATGAGGTCGTGGTGATGGTCAGTGAGAGTCGAAGGGTCAGTGTGTTGAGTGCTTCTTGATATGTGGAGTAGGAAGGGAGAGAATAATCTTGCATGTCTTTTGCACTTTTCTAGGTGTTTCGTTGTGTGGCATTGGGAAGAAGACCAGGTGGGGCATAGGTGACCTTGGGAATATGAATGTTGTGTAAACACTGAGGGCTCGGGTGCAGGAACTCCGAGGGACTTGAGTCGGCGGGCGAGGTGGAGGCGGAAACTGGAGGATTTGACCTTCTGGCGTGGTTTCAATTTAGTTTGTTGTCTATGGTGGCCGAGGCCGTGGAATCTACAACCTGGGTGTGTGTGTGTGTGTCCCCCTGGAGGTCTGGGCTGTGGGGCATGTGTGTGTGTCCCATCCAGGAGGTCTGGGCTGTAGGGCATGTGTGTGTGTCACCAGGAGTCTGGGCTGTGAGGCATGTGTGTGTGTGTGTGTGCCAGGGGAGGTCTGAGGCTGTAGGGGCATGTGTGTGTGTCCCCAGGAGGTCTGGGCTGTAGGGCATGTGTGTGTGTCCTGGGGTCATCGCTGTAGGGGCATGTGTGTGTGTCCACCCAGGAGGTCTGGGCTGTGGGGCATGTGTGTGTGTCCACCAGGAGGTCTGGGCTGTGGGGCATGTGTGTGTGTCCACCAGGGTCTGGGCTGTGGGGCATGTGTGTGTGTCCACCAGAGGTCTGGGCTGTAGGGCATGTGTGTGTGTGTGTGTGTGTGTGTGTCTGTCCACCAGGAGGTCTGGGCTGTAGGGCATGTGTGTGTGTTCACCGTGGGTGGGGCTGTAGGGCATGTGTGTGTGTCACCAGGAGTCTGGGCTGTGGGCATGTGTGTGTGTCCAGGGGTCTGGGCTGTGGGGCATGTGTGTGTGTCCACCAGGTCTGGGCTGTAGGGCATGTGTGTGTGTCCACCAGGAGGTCTGGGCTGTAGGGCATGTGTGTGTGTGTGTGTGTCTGTCCACCAGGAGGTCTGGGCTGTAGGGCATGTGTGTGTGTCCACCAGGAGGTCAGGGCTGTAGGGCATGTGTGTGTGTGTGTCTGTCCACCAGGAGGTCTGGGCTGTGGGGCATGTGTGTGTGTCCAGGGAGGTCTGGGCTGTGGGGCATGTGTGTGTGTCCACCAGGAGGTCTGGGCTGTAGGGCATGTGTGTGTGTCCACCAGAGGTCTGGGCTGTAGGGCATGTATGTGTGTGTGTGTGTGTGTGTGTCTCTCCACCAGGAGGTCTGGGCTGTAGGGCATGTGTGTGTGTGTGTGTCTGTCCACCAGGAGTCTGGGCTGTAGGCATGTGTGTGTGTGTGTGTGTGTCTGTCCACCAGGAGGTCTGGGCTGTAGGGCATGTGTGTGTGTCCCCAGGAGGTCAGGGCTGTAGGGCATGTGTGTGTGTGTGTCTCTCCACCAGGAGGACTGGGCTGTAGGGCATGTGTGTGTGATCCAGGGAGGTCTGGGCTGTAGGGCATGTGTGTGTGTGTCCACCAGGAGGTCTGGGCTGTGGGGCGTATGTATGTGTGTGTCACCAGGAGGTCTGGGCTGTAGGGCATGTGTGTGTGTGTCCACCAGGAGGTCTGGGCTATAGAGCATATGTGTGTGTGTGTGTGTGTCCACCAGGTCTGGGCTGTAGGGTGTGTGTGTGTGTGTGTGTGTGTGTGTGTGTGTGTGTGTGTGTGTGTGTGTGTCCACCAGGTCTGGGCTGTAGGGCATGTGTGTGTGTACTGTACCACCAGGAGGTCTGGGCTGTAGGGGCATGTGTGTGTGTGCTGTGTCACAGGAGGTCAGGGCTGTGGGCATGTGTGTGTGTGTGTGTGTTCCACCTGGTCTGGGTTGTGGGGCATGTGTGTGTGCTGTCCACCAGGAGGTCTGGGCTGGGGCATGTGTGTGTGTACTGTGTCACCAGGAGGTCTGGGCTGTGGGGCGTATGTGTGTGTGTGTCCACCAGGAGGTCTTGGCTGTAGGGCATGTGTGTGTGTGTGTGTGTGTGTGTGTGTGTGTGTGTGTGTCCTGCCAGGAGGTCTGGGCTGTAGGGCATGTGTGTGTGTGTGTGTCACCAGGAGGTCTGGGCTGTGGGGCATGTGTGTGTGTCCACCAGGAGGTCTGGGCTATAGGCATATGTGTGTGTGTGTGTGTGTCCACAGGTGGGCTGTAGGGGTGTGTGTGTGTGTGTGTGTGTGTGTGTGTGTGTGTGTGTGTGTGTGTGTGTGTGTGTGTCCACCAGGTCTGGGCTGTGGGGCATGTGTGTGTGCTGTGTCACCAGGAGTCTGGGCTGGCGCATG
Organism: Homarus americanus; assembly: GCF_018991925.1. Classification (NCBI taxonomy): domain Eukaryota; kingdom Metazoa; phylum Arthropoda; class Malacostraca; order Decapoda; family Nephropidae; genus Homarus; species Homarus americanus. The sequence continues at coordinate 3,758 of NW_024731448.1, read as the reverse complement.
TGTGTGTGTACTGTGTCCACCAGGAGGTCAGGGCTGGGGCATGTGTGTGTGTGTGTGTGTGTGTGTGCCACCTGGTCTGGGTTGTAGGGCATGTGTGTGTGCTGTGTCCAGGAGGTCTGGGCTGTAGGGCATGTGTGTGTGTGCTGTGTCCAGGGGAGGTCTGGGCTGTAGGGCGTATGTATGTGTCCACCAGGAGGTCAGGGCTGTAGGGCATGTGTGTGTGTGTCCACCAGGGGGCTGTAGGGCATGTGTGTGTCCTGGGAGGTCTGGGCTGTGGGGCATGTGTGTGTCACCAGGAGGTCTGGGCTGTGGGGCGTGTGTGTGTGTCTGTCACCCAGGAGGTCTGGGCTGTAGGGCATGTGTGTGTGTCCACCCAGGAGTCTGGGCTGTAGGGCATGTGTGTGTGTGTGTGTGTTCTGCCACCAGGAGGTCTGGGCTGTAGGGCATGTGTGTGTGTCACAGGGAGGTCTGGGCTGTGGGGCGTGTGTGTGTGTGTGTGTGTCTCCACCAGGAGGTCTGGGCTGGGGCATGTGTGTGTGTCCACCAGGAGGTCAGGGCTGTAGGGCATGTGTGTGTGTGTGTGTGTGTGTGTGTGTGTGTGTGTGTGTGTGTGTGTGTGTGTGTGTGTGTCCACCAGGAGGTCTGGGCTGTAGGGCATGTGTGTGTGTCCACCAGGGGGTCTGGGCTGTAGGGCATGTGTGTGTGTGTGTGTGTGTGTTGTGCACCAGGAGGTCTGGGCTGTAGGGCATGTGTGTGTGTCCACCAGGAGGTCTGGGCTGTAGGGCATGTGTGTGTCCACCAGGGTCTGGGCTGTAGGGCATGTGTGTGTGTCCTGGGGAGGTCTGGGCTGTAGGGCATGTGTGTGTGTCCCGGGAGGTCTGGGCTGTAGGGCATGTGTGTGTGTCCACCAGGAGTCTGGGCTGTAGGGCATGTGTGTGTGTGTGTCTGTCCACCAGGAGGTCTGGGCTGTAGGGCATGTGTGTGTCCACCAGGAGGTCAGGGCTGTGGGGCATGTGTGTGTGTCTGTCCACCAGGAGGTTTGGGCTGTGGGGCATGTGTGTGTGTGTTCACCAGGAGGTCTGGGCCTGAGGGCATGTGTGTGTGTGTCACCAGGAGGTCTGGGGCTGGCATGTGTGTGTGTCACCAGGAGGTCTGGGCTGTAGGGCGTGTGTGTGTGTGTGTGTCTGTCACCAGGAGGTCTGGGCTGTAGGGCATGTGTGTGTGTCCACCAGGAGGTCTGGGCTGTAGGGCATGTGTGTGTGTGTGTGTGTGTCCACCAGGAGGTCTGGGCTGTAGGGCATGTGTGTGTGTGTGTCCACCAGGAGGTCTGGGCTGTAGGGCATGTGTGTGTGTCACCAGGAGTCTGGGCTGTAGGGCATGTGTGTGTGTCACCAGGAGGTCTGGGCTGTAGGGCATGTGTGTGTGTGTGTGTGTGTGTGTGTCTGTCCACCAGGAGGTCTGGGCTGTAGGGCATGTGTGTGTGTGTGTGTGTGTGTGTGTGTCCACCAGGAGGTGGGCTGTAGGGCATGTGTGTGTGTCACCAGGAGGTCTGGGCTGTGGGGCATGTGTGTGTGTCCACCAGGAGGTCTGGGCTGTAGGGCATGTGTGTGTCCACCAGGGTCTGGGGAGGGCGTGTGTGTGTGTCCACCAGGAGGTCTGGGCTGTAGGGCATGTGTGTGTGTGTCCCACCAGGAGGTCTGGGCTGTAGGGCATGTGTGTGTGTGTGTGTGTCCACCAGGTCTGGGCTGTAGGGCATGTGTGTGTGTGTGTCCACCAAGGTCTGGGCTGTAGGGCATGTGTGTGTGTGTACTGTGTCCACCAGGAGGTCTGGGCTGTAGGGCATGTGTGTGTGTGTACTGTGTCCAGGAGGTCAGGGCTGTAGGGCATGTGTGTACAGGTCTGGGCTGTAGGGCATGTGTGTGTGTGTGCTGTGTCAGTCTGGGCTGTAGGGCATGTGTGTGTGTGTGTCCACCAGGAGGTCTGGGCTGTAGGGCATGTGTGTGTGTGTCCTGGGAGTCTGGGCTGTAGGGCATGTGTGTGTGTGCTGTGTCCACCAGGAGGTCTGGGCTGTAGGGGCGTATGTGTGTGTCCACCAGGAGTCTTGGCTGTAGGGCATGTGTCACCAGGAGGTCTGGGCTGTAGGGCATGTGTGTGTGTGTGTGTGTCTGGGAGGTCTGGGCTGTAGGGCATGTGTGTGTGTCCACCAGGAGGTCTGGGCTGTGGGCATGTGTGTGTGTGTGTGCTCCAACAGGAGGTCTGGGCTGTAGGGCATGTGTGTGTGTGTGTTCACCAGGAGGTCTGGGCTGTAGGGCATGTGTGTGTGTCCAGGGAGGTCTTGGCTGTAGGGTGTGTGTGTGTGTCCACCAGGAGTCTGGGCTGTAGGGCATGTGTGTGTGTCCACCAGGAGGTCTGGGCTGTAGGGCATGTGTGTGTGTGTCCCCAGGAGTCTGGGCTGTGGGGGCGTGTGTGTGTGTCCCACCAGGAGGTGTGAGGCTGTAGGGCGTGTGTGTGTGTGTCACCAGGAGGTCTGGGCTGTGGGGCATGTGTGTGTGTCACCAGGAGGTCTGGGCTGTGGGGCATGTGTGTGTCCCACCAGAGGTCTGGGCTGTAGGGCATGTGTGTGTGTGTGTGTGTGTCCACCAGGAGGTCTGGGTAGGGCATGTGTGTGTGTCCACCAGGAGGTCTGGGCTGTGGGGCATGTGTGTGTGTCCACCAGGAGGTCTGGGCTGTAGGGGTGTGTGTGTGTCCACCAGGAGGTCTGGGCTGTAGGGGCATGTGTGTGTGTCCACCAGAGTCTGGGCTGTAGGGCATGTGTGTGTCCACAGGAGGTCTGGGCTGTAGGGCATGTGTGTGTGTCCCCCAGGAGGTCTGGGCTGTAGGGCATGTGTGTGTCACAGGAGGTCTGGGCTGTGGGGCGTATGTGTGTGTCCACCAGGAGTCTGGGCTGTGGGGCATGTGTGTGTGTCCACCAGGAGGTCTGGGCTGTAGGGCATGTGTGTGTGTGTCCACCAGAGGGTGGGCTGTAAGGCATGTGTGTGTGTGTGTACTGTGTCCTGGGAGGACAGGGCTGGGGCATGTGTGTGTACTGTGTCACCAGGAGGTCTGGGCTGTGGTGCATGTGTGTGTGTGCTGTGTGCACCAGGGGTCTAGGGCTGTGGGGCATGTGTGTGTGTGTGTCCACCAGGTCTGGGCTGTCGGGGCATGTGTGTGTGTGCTGTGTCACCAGGAGGTCTGGGCTGTAGGGGCATGTGTGTGTGTGTCACCGAGATCTGGGCTGTAGGGCATGTGTGTGTGTCCACCAGGAGGTCTGGGCTATAAGGCATGTGTGTGTGTGTGCTGTGTCCACCAGGGGACAGGGCTGTAGGGCATGTGTGTGTGTCTTGTCACCAGGAGGTCTGGGCTGTAGGGCATGTGTGTGTGTGTGTGTGTGCTGTACCCAGGAGGTCAGGGGCTGTGGGGCATGTGTGTGTGTGTGTGTCACCAGGTCTGGGCTGTAGGGCATGTGTGTGTGTGTGCTGTGTCCACCAGGAGGTCTGGGCTGTGGTGCATGTGTGTGTGTCTGTGTCCACCAGGAGGTCTGGGCTGTGGGGCATGTGTGTGTGTTCACCAGGTCTGGGCTGTGGGGCATGTGTGTGTGTGCTGTGTCCACCAGGTCTGGGCTGTGAGTGCATGTGTGTGTGTACTGTGTCCACGAGGAGGTGTGGGCTGTAGGGCATGTGTGTGTGTCCCAACAGGAGGTCTGGGAGCATGCAGCCAAC
>NW_024731447.1:0-12457 GCF_018991925.1 Homarus americanus | reverse complement strand
GAACGTAATTTAAATGTCCAACACAAAAAAATTCTGTCCGAAGTTGAAGTTTTCCAGTCATCATTTTACTGAATCTTAAAAGTAATTGTAAATAATGTAAACACCATGGAATAAACAAGGGTGTAAATTGTAATTGTCTCAATGGAATCAAACTTTGTTATACTGCTAAATCCTGTAAATATGTTGATTAAAGCCTAAGAAATAAAAATATATATCATTGATACACTGATCCACAAAGAAGTAAGTATCCAACAATCTGTATTATATAAATTCTCTTGACCAAAATACATTATTCATTTCCTCACTCGATTCAGTCTGTGGTTTGTGTACCTTGTAAATTGGCGTCGACAGGGCCAGTGTAGAGGGATAGAGAGAACTAGCTATAGCAGGGAAGAGAGGTGTGTGTGTGTGTGTGTGTAGACTAACTTGTCTCCCGGGTGTTGTCAAAAGCTGAACCAATTTCAGCTTTATAAAGACGTGAACTTCGACGTGCTTGTTACGCTGGTCATCCCTGTTGTTATTGTTGTTGTTGGGTAATTGTTTTGTTAGCTCGATTGGCAATGAGTTTAGTTCGAATTTGTTTGTGCGTTTATTAAAGTTATTTACATAAGTTGTATATGTGAGAATTGTAAATAAAAAGCAGATCTAAATGGTCATTGGTGTCGTGTGCTACTTTAAAGCGAGACGGTGGCGCTACCGGGAGACAGAGCGAAGCACTTAACAAAGAAAACGTGTATAGCTTGAGGGTAAACTATCATAGAAAGGTACAGTATAACAATAGTTGACATGTACTAAATTACCTATACCCTAATGGCGTATTCTTAATGAATGCAAGGCATGCATTGCATGCCTAGTAGAAAGCAAAATATATTTTTAAATAGTGTCTTCAATAATACAGATTTAATTTTAGTCTTCACAGTTTTCACTCAAGAAAGTCGAGGAGCCTCAGCGTCCCTCAATGCATGCAGAAGGATAAGCCGCATGCCTTCAATGGACATAAAGACGTAACCATCCTCTCAAAAACATGCTAAAATGGACTTAATTGTGTTGGAGCATAAGGAATTTGAGCCATTTTAGTCAAATTTAATATTTGTTTCCCTTAATAAGCATGAAGTATTATGTTATACGGTGATATTATATTACCTAAGAGTTTTTGTTCTATAAGAGTGACTTTAATAAGGTTTATATAAATGTAATGGGTACAAACCTGGTCTACATTATTATTTTTAATATTTCTAAATAACCCTACAGTCCGCTTTCAGTTATATTTTTTTCACTTGGGAAAGTTATTCAGTTTTCTGTTTTACTTGAAATAATAATCGGATCATATAAATAAAAATTATTTAAATGTTCGTCAGTAAGATCATTGGGAACTTAGAGGGCCAGCGTTGTGCATGATGCCTAGTCATTTATTTTAACGACTTTATTTCTAAATTACTGTAGATCACCGTAAGTACTTTGCACCCATAATTTAATGATTTATAATAGATACTTTTGTCAGATGCCACTGATATAATTTACGAAATTAGGTGTTTATGAAAGCTTGACAACCCTTATTTAGAGAAAGGCCATATCCTACTTGATATTTGATATGATAACTGATATATGTGGGTGTTCTGCTTGCCTCATTAATGGTACGCCACTGCTATAACCCATTACTAAAGACGATGCTCAGGTGTTTTATGAATCTTATAAGTAATGAGGGGCCATTGACGGATATATTTAATGTTTTTCAATAATGTCAAATCATAAATGGTAATGAATCTTCTTATAAATGTTAGTGAAAAACAATAAATAGTAAATATAATTTTTTCAGCTTATGGCCTCTGTAAAGCTCAAAGTTTTGTTTTAGGAATGGCTCCCGCTTTACGTCATCGTATATCGAGGCGGCAAATATGGATAACATTTACCTAGTCAGTAAAGACATGACATAAATGTGGGAATTATGAATTTTTCGATTATAAATAGTAATACATGTGGCATCTTCTGTATACACCCATTGTATCTTTATCTCTTCTAAACTGTATCTTATGTAGCTTCATGTATCCCCTAGGAGTCCATAGTTTACAACCACTGAGAAGAATCACTCGCCAAGTTCCTATTATTATATTCATCACAAAGAGAAAACCTGACAACGATCATCTCTCTCTCTCTCTCTCTCTCTCTCTCTCTACACAGATAGAAAGACAACAACAAAACCCACAACGCGAAGCAGTAAGTTTTCCCGTAAGTTTAAGGTTGAGTTATAAAGTTGCGTGGTGGCTGATGCAAACCTCGCGCCCGCCTCACTATTGGTGGGAAACAAAACCTGACTTCAGTTTAACTGTTATGGGAAAACAATATCGATGTTGCCTACCACAGCTGTTTTATATTATTGATGTAAGACGTTATGAGGTATAGCTCTGTGTGTGTGTGTGTGTGTGTGTGTGTATTTATGGTATTTGCGATTACTCCCTTATAAGTTGCAAAACCTAATTCAAGATGCACACGCACACACACACACACACGCACACACGCACACACACACACACACACACTTCTAGGCTATCTTTCAGAATATGCTATTGTTCCCACTGCTGATCATCTATGAATAAATGAATGAAGGTTCCTTCCTCTGCATCAACCCCTCCTCCCTTCCCCTCCTCCCTTCCCCTCCTCCCTTCCCCTTCCCCCCTTCCCATCCCTCTCCCCTCTTGTGTATGTATTTATTCCCCCGTTTTCCCCTCTCTCATCCTCCCTCCCCCTCCCGTTCCCCTCTAGTATATATTAATTACCCCTCTTTCCCCTTCCATACCCCCTTTTCTATATATCAAACCCCCTCCATATCCCTCTCTCCCCTATCTAATAAACATCACAAAGGGTAACCATAGTGATGATAACACCCATCTTCCCATCCCATCCTCCCTCCCATACTCCCCTCCCATCCTCCTTCCCAATCCCCACCCTCCCTCATTTCCGCCCTCCTCTTCACCACCGTCACCTCTCTCTCTCACCTTCCCTTTCCTTCATCAAAACCTCCCTCCTTTTCTTCACCTACTTTCCCTTTTTATTTCTTTCTCTCTCATGCCTACTCTCCCCTCACCCCCCTCACCCACGTTCTCTCTTTTCTTCACCCTCCCCCTCACCACTTACTCGCCCTTTTCTCCCCTTCCTCTCTCCCTCATCCCCTGTACCATATTTTATATATATATCAGTGAGCCCCAGTAACAGTATGCCACAGTAACAGTATACCCCAGGAACAGTATGCTCCAGTAACAGTATGTCCCAGTAACAGTATGCCTCAGTAACAATATGCCCCAGTAACAGTATACCCCAGTATCAGTATGCACCAGTAACACTACCCCAGTAACAGTATGCCCTAGTAACAGTATGCTCCAGTAACAGTATGCCTCAGTAACAGTAGGCCCCAGTAACAGTGTGCCCCAGTAACAGTAGGCCCCAGTAACAGTAGGCCCCAGTAACATTGTGCCCCAGTAACAGTAGGCCCCAGTAACAGTAGGCCTCAGTAACAGTATTACCTAGGCAACCGTATGCCCCAGTAACAGTATGCCACAGTAACAGTATACCCCAGTAACATTATGCCCCAGTAACAGTATGTCCGAGTAACAGTATGCCTCAATAACAATATGCCCCAGTAACAGTATACCCCAGTATCAGTATGCCCCAGTAACACTGCCCCAGTAACAGTATGCCCTAGTAACAGTATGCCCCAGTAACAGTAGGCCCCAGTAACAGTAGGCCCCAGTAACAGTAGGCCCCAGTAACAGTAGGCCCCAGTAACAGTATGCCCCAGTAACAGTATGCCCTAGTAACAGTATGCCCCAGTAACAGTAGGCCCCAGTAACAGTATGCCCTAGTAACAGTATGCCCCAGTAACAGTAGGCCCCAGTAACAGTATGCCCCAGTAACAGTGTGCCCCAGTAACAGTAGACCCCAGTAACAGTAGGCCCAAGTAACAGTGTGCCCCAGTAACAGTAGGCCCCAGTAACAGTAGGCCTCAGTAACAGTAGGCCTCAGTAACAGTATGCCCCAGTAACAGTATACCCCAGTAACAGTAGGCCTCAGTAACAGTAGGCCTATGAGAAGGCTGGGTTGCGTTTGGGTGTAATAAGACTGGGGTCTATTAGGACAGGCTTATTACAGCAGGGGCCTATGACGTCTTGGGACATGCTAGGATAGAGGACTCTTGGAACTGGGGCCTTTTAGATCTTGGACCCACTAGAACTGGCACCCATTAGAACTAAGACCCCCATTAGAAATGGAACCCACTATAAAGGGCACCCACTAAAACTAGGGCCCCATTAGAATTAGAACCAAATTTCCACCTACAGAAAAAACAAAACAAAAAAAACACCCTTCCCATCACAATAAGTCTACGGTTCCACCCACCCATGTTTCACTTACACCACCTTGTCAGCACCAGCCAGAGTATGCATAAGACAAAGGCAAGTGGGATGAGGTACGTATTGTAGTAGGATTTCTTTGGTGGTATTAAAGGCCTGTGGGATTTCTTTGTTGTGATTTAGGGCCTGTGGGATTTTCTTAAGTCGTAGAAGAGAGGAAATAGAAGTAGGTTTATTATTGAGTATTATGCTTGGGGTGGTGGTACACAGATATACATATTTGTCCTGGGGAAATATAATGGCAATAGCTTTAATATTTGCTTGCTGTATTTTTATATATTTTTTATAAAATTATACTGTATATGATGTTACTTAGCCATTTACTAGGTAGTAGGCAGTTACCAAACAGGGAGGTACTACCGCCTGAGAAGCTTTTGGAAGCATAATGTGTTGTCTAATGGTAGACCCTGCTGCCATATGGCATCACAAAAATTGTGACCAACTCCCAGGTTGTTGATCTGACTTTCTGCCTCATTTACACACAATTGCAGGTCTCAAATGTTTCTCTTACTATTGACAACACAACATATATTGTTTCTCACTTTTGGTCTTTTTTTAATTTTTGTATTTCTTTATGGTTCTTTATTATTATTATTATTATTATTATTATTATTATTATTATTATTATTATTAATATTATTAATATTATTAATATTATTAATATTATTATCATCATCATCATCATCATCATCATCACATTTTCGCCCCCAGGCCACGATGTGGGTCAGTGATCTGTGCCCGGGTGGGCTAATCCCCGTATATATATATATATATATATATATATATATATATATATATATATATATATATATATATATATATATATATATATATATATATATATATATATTTATTTATATATATGCTGATAACCACAAGGAAATAGGAAACACGAAGTTCCCAAGCGCTTTTGTGTAATTCACATCTTTTTCCTTGTGGTTATCAGCATATACCTGTATCACGCGCACCTACAGTGATTTATTTGCATATATATATATATATATATATATATATATATATATATATATATATATATATATATATATATATATATATATATATATATATATATATATATACATATACATATATATATATATATATATATATATATATATATATATATATATATATATATATATATATATATATATATATATATATATATATATATATATATATATATATATATATATATATATATATATATTGAAGGTTACTAGTGTGCCCTGAAGAATGCAGTGATGGCTAGGGAAACACTGAGTAACACTGAGTTCGTTTATTGTGGATGAGAGAAATACAAGTGGTGACCAGCGTGTGCCAAGCACGGCTCACACAGTCAGACTGAGGCGCCTTGCCATATGGCAGCCTCGGGGCAATGTTGCCACATAACACGTGCAGTGTTGCCACGTGATAATATATATAAATGCTACTCGGCACAGTAGCTTATGTACAGGGTTGCTACTTGGCACAGTAGCTTATATACATAACCTACATCTCCCTCCCCCCTCACGCTCATAGTCTTTGTCTTGAGCGGACTTCTTAGTCCTAAGTCGCTCCGAGCGTCGAGGTGCACTGTGGGGCGGATCCTCGTGAGGTGTAGGTGACTCGTCCTCGGTCAGGGGGCCAGCAGCAGGGGGTGGGACTGGCCGGAGGAAGCGGCGGTTCCTCCACCAGACACGGCCGCTCGGCATCCTGACCTTGTAGTCCCGCGACCGGCCGACGCCCATCACTATGCCCACCTTGTCCCAACGTGTCGTCGTCGGGTCCTGGACGCGGACAAGGGCACCAATCTCCAGTGGCTGAAGAGGGCGGGCACGGTCGTCATACCGAGCCTTGGCGTCCTGGGCACGTGAAGCGGCGCGGCGGTCGCAGCTCTCGGCTCTGGTCTGCCACTCCTTCGCAAAGGCCTTGGCGTGTGCAGGAACGCAAGAGCGGAGAGGGTGACCATACAGGATCTGGGCAGGGGAGCGTCCTGTGTGGGTGGGAGTATTACGTAACTCCAGGAGTCCTTTGTCAAACGCCTCACAGTCTATGTTGCCTGAAGGGGCCACCTTGAGGATGAGGTGCTTGACTGTCTTGACTGCAGCCTCAGCATGGCCGTTTGACTGTGGGTAGTGGGGTGTTGACACGATGTGGCGGACTCCCCAACGCTCCAGGAATCCTGTGAAGTCCCGGCTGGTGAACTGTGGCCCACCGTCCGTCCGCAGACGTACGGGGACGCCCAGGTCACGAAAGAGGTGCCGGAAGTGGCGAATGGTGGCCGCGGACGTCGTGTCCGAGCCACAGATTACCACCACAGGCCAGCCAGAGAGTCGGTCGGCGACAACTAGGAAATGTTTCCCAGCTGTGCTGAAGAAATCAGCCGACACGGACTCGAAGGGCCTGGTGGGTTCGTCGTCGCACAAGAGGGGCTCTTGCTGTTGACTGGGCTGCATGATCTGGCACGGCTCACAGGCACGGACCGTATTGACGATATCCGCGTCAATGCCGGGCCAGTACACAGCCTGCCTTGCGCGGCGCTTGGTGGCCTCTGCTCCACGATGGCTGTCGTGTAAGCGGGCCAGAACGCGACGACGGAGAGCTGCAGGGACGACCACACGGGCACCGTACAGGACGAGGTCCCCATCTGCGTAGAGGTCCTCACGTATCTTCCAATACGGGCGTAGGGCGTTGTGGAGGTCAAAACGGTCGTGAGGGAACCCAGTCCTCACACTCTCCAAGAGCTGAGTGTAGGAGGGGTCGTCGCGTGCCGCGGTCCGTAGTTCCTCAAGGGCCAGATCGCTGTCGGGTGGCGACACTGAGGCCTGGGTGCTGGCGAGGGACTGTACGGCCTGCAAGGTGACGATGTTGCTGACGGAGAAACCGGCCTCGGTGCTGAGCATCTCGTCTTCGGGTGTAGGGCGGCTGACTGGGGAGCGGGAGAGGGCATCCGGGATGCACAACTCCTTACCTGCGCGCCAAGCTGCGGTGAAGACGAAGGCCAAAATCTTCTCCTTCAGGCGCTGGAGGCGGGGATTCTCGATGGCGTCCAGCGAATAGTGGTTAAGAATGGGGACCAAGGGCCTGTGGTCTGTGATGAGGTCGAAGTGCTGTAGGCCAATCAAGTAGAACTTGCACTTCGATAAGGCCCATACCACTGCCAGCAGCTCCAGCTCGATGGTAGCGTAGCGAGACTCAGCATCGGTGAGGAAGCGAGAGCCACACTGTACGAGCCGGTACTTTCCTCCACCGTGATCCTGGAGAAGGGCGTAACCAACCCCGTACAGGCGCGAGGCGTCTGTCTGGAGGACGGTGGGGAGCGCTGGGTCGAAAGTAGCGAGGATAGGTGGACTTGACAGGGCCTCCTTCACCTTATGAAAGGCGAGGTCGTGGTCAGGGGTCCACGTGAACGTCCTCTTGGGGCTCATCAGGGGGCGGAGAGGCCCGGCAGCGGCGGAGACGTCAGGGGAAAATTCTGCCAGCTGGTTCACCAGGCCCATGAAAGACCTGAGATCCGTAAGGTTGGCAGGTTTCGCAAAGTCCGCTATGGCGCGAACTTTCTCCGGGTCCGCAGCAATGCCATCCCTTGAGAGTCGGTAGCCGCAGAAAGACACTGCAGGTGCGGCCAAGACGAACTTCTCGGCATTCAGAGTGATGCCGTGCGTCCTACACCTGGTCAGTACCTCGTCGATGCGGCGAAGATGCGTCAGGTAGTCCTCATCGTAAAGGAGGACGTCGTCCACTACCTTCACGCAGTTGGTCACGCCTTGAAGTGCCATGTCACCACGGAGACAGAAGGCGTCCCCCGTAGCAGCGAATCCCATAGGGCCACGGCAGTAGCGGAAGCGTCCGTAAGGCGTGATGAAAGTGGTGAGTGGCTGATCCTCCTTCTTCAGTGGGATCTGCCAGTAGCCACAGAGGGCGTCCATCGTCGAGAAGTGCCGTACCTTCGGATCCACACTCCGTATAACTGCAAAAGGTGTGGGTGAAGGGTGGGCGGGACGGGACACCTGGCTGTTTAGCTTAGACAAGTCGGTAGTAATCCGCACTCCACCGTTAGTCTTAGCCACAGCGACTAGAGGGTGGCACCAAGGGGATGGGTCGTCACCAACGGGTACGATGACACCCTGGGCCACCATGGAATCCAGTTCCTTCTTGACTGAATCCCTGAAGGCGAGAGGAATCAACCGGGGAGTGTGTATGGCAAACGGCAGTGCATCTTCCCGCAGGTGTATCCTCATAGGCGGACCCGCCATAGCCTTCAGTGGCGCGGTCCGTAGGGCCTCCTTCGTCACCAGCACATCCGAGTACTCCTTCAGGAAGTAGGCCCTTGCGGCTGAAGGAGACGTCTCGCTGTGAAGAGGAAGCAGCCGTGACTTGGGTGGAGGCGGGGAGGGAGTGGACGCGGGTTCTGGGCAGCTCTGTGTGGCAGCGCCAGGCGCGTCGCTCGTCGACTCACGCACCCTGCTGGCGGTGTAACGAGCAGCTGGGATCTGCTCGGGAAAGTCTCTGGGCACCACGCCTAACTCCTTGCAGTGCTCCCACGACAACAAGGGTGTAGCGAGAGTAGGCTGCACGTCGATCCATCCGTGACACGACCTGTCGCCGTAGGTGATCTCTGCTTGAAAGGAGCCCACAGCGTCCGGCATCTGGGAACCGTCCGCATTGTAGTACTGCAGCTGCGGCGGTGGTCCCAGGCTGCGTTTGGTGAGGCCCAGTTTCTGGAGGTGCTTCAACCCAATCACCGTAGTATCGGCGCCGGTGTCCGGTATCACCTCGATGTGACCCGACACATCACCGTGTGTGACGGCGACGCGGATAGTAGGGGAAGGGGTAGCCCTGGGGCGTGTGGTCGATTCCACCCTCCTGATGTGACTCCGCTGCTGCTTGGGGCTGCGTGGGCCATCTGGAGGGGGCTGTGTGCGAACCACCCCGAGGGAAGTGCGCTGCTGTCCTCCTCGTCTCGGGCTTTTGGGCTTGGGTTGGCGGCAGCACTTGTCGTAGTGTCCATAGCGACCGCAGGCCTGACACTTGTGGCCTCGTGCAGGGCACCTGTCTGTGTTAGACCAGTGGCCCTTACGGTCACATCCACGACACAGTGCATCGGCGGCCGGGCAAGTCTTGGGGCTGTGCTGCTTTCCCCAGCTGCCACAGGAAGCACTAGGCGGAGGCGTGGAAGAACGTGTGGCAGCCTTCGCGTTGTTGGCCGCCTTCTTATCCTTCTTGTATTGTGAGATAGCTCTCACAGCAGGTGGGGCCCATAAGGCAGAGGTGGCGGACTTAGTGGCCTCGTATGACCGACATTCAGTCACTACCACCTGGAGTGTGGAGGAAGCGTCCAGGGGGATGAGTCGCTGCATCAACTCTTCGTGCCTGACACCTGTCAAGATCCCGTGCTTGATCCAGGCTTCCTCACATTCCCGGCTGTGCGCCTTGCAGACGTCGATCTCCTCAGACAAACTCTTCAAACGTACAAAAAAGTCGTCAAAGGATTCGTTCTCCGCCTGCTTGCAGCTGGTAAAGGCACGGCGACGCAAAGCCTCGTTGTTCCGACCCTTAACAAGCTCCTGTAAAAGGTCGAGCACATCCGTCACTGAAGAGGTAGAGTCGGGAGGCACGTGCAACGTGTGCTCCAAAACTCTCTGGGTCTCCAGCGACAAACACATCCGCAGTTGGATGAGCTGTTTGTTTGGAGGCATGCTGTCAAGGTCCACCATCGTGGAGTAATCTGTCCAACGCCGCCTCCACTCACGAAAAAGCTGAAACGTGACGTCTGGTGAGAGGGCGGGTGGGGGTTGAACAGATGCCTTGGGAGCTGGAGGACGCTGGTGTGGTGGAGGAGGGAGTGTACTGGTGCCTTGAAGCGCGCTACCTGCGAGTGAGGGAGGGTGGGTTAGCGCCAGGGTCGCCAATAGTGCCTCAAAACGCAACTTTTCCTCCTCTCTTCGTGTCTCCTCCCTCTGAAAATCCATTTCTCTACGTCGCTCGTCCCGGTCGTCCATCCACCTCAGAATTGTGGCAATGTCCGTCACAGGAGGTGGAGGATGAGAGTCTGTGCCCGGTGGAGGGGAAGGTGGTGGGGCGTCGTGTCTCCCATCTTGACGTCCCTTCTTACCGCCCATCTTTGTGTGTGCGTGGACTGCACTGTTTAATATATAAAGTGGCGCCTCAACAGCTCGAACCACATATATATGACATAAACAGCGCAAAAATCACGCCTGTGGTCCGCTGTTCTGTCCGTGAGTGAGTGCGTGCGTGCGTGCGTGTGTGTGTCTGAGAGAGCGGAGGGAGCGTGGTCCGGCAAGACAGTCAGTGTCCCCCGGATGTCGCACGAGAAGGGTGCCCCCCTGCGTGCTCCGTGGGTACCGCAAAAAAACAGGCCAATGCACAACTCAGCTCTAGACACAGACTAATACACTGACACTAACACTGCCACCGTCACTAAAACGCACTGTGACGGCGCAACACTGCACATCGCGGCGAAACACAGCGCAACACAACACAACACACTGAGTCGACGCGCATCACCGGCAGACGTAACTGTCGGCATTGTTCACACACATTGTAAGTCCACAGATCCTAGACACTGCGCCATGAAGGTTACTAGTGTGCCCTGAAGAATGCAGTGATGGCTAGGGAAACACTGAGTAACACTGAGTTCGTTTATTGTGGATGAGAGAAATACAAGTGACCAGCGTGTGCCAAGCACGGCTCACACAGTGAGACTGAGGCGCCTTGCCATATGGCAGCCTCGGGGCAATGTTGCCACATAACACGTGCAGTGTTGCCACGTGATAATATATATAAATGCTACTCGGCACAGTAGCTTATGTACAGGGTTGCTACTTGGCACAGTAGCTTATATACATAACCTACATATATATATATATATATATATATATATATATATATATATATATATATATATATATATATATATATATATATATATATATATATATATATATATATATATAAGGGTATTGTTGACTGCTATAGATTGTGGGTTTTTCTCATATTCTCTCTTATTCGTTATTCTCATTTTCTGCTTTATTATTCTTTGTTGTCTCTTTATTCTTTTCTTATTTTATTTTTATACTCTTGTTTTATTTCTTATTCTTCATTGTGTCTTTCTTCTCTTTCTTCTTCTCATTAATTATTGTCTTTTTTCTTCTTTAATTCTTCATTACCTCCTTCTTCTCTTGCTTATTTCTTCTTCTTCTTCTGGCAATACATATAAGCTTATAAGAGATTATTATAAAACCACCTCAGGTAAAGGCTCTATTTTTTTTGGTCCCTTTTGCTATAATATACAGTATAATATTTGTCTGCTTAATATTTTCTTTTTTTTCTCATCATTTTTAATTAATTAAACTGTGATTATAGATGTGTGTGTGTGTGTGTGTGTGTGTGTGTGTGTGTGTGAGTGTGTGTGTGTAAACTTAACCTACAAGTGAGGGGGTGAGGGAGGGACTACACCCCCTACCCCCAACACCACCCCCACCCCACCACCCACACCCCCAACGTTGTAGTTTTATGCTATACTCAGGCGACTGTTGGGTGCATAACGTTACGGCGATGTTGTGGTATAACGGTGGGTAATGTGGTGCGTTGATGTGAGGCCTTATAGTGGGGAGATGAGAGGGAAGTGGGGAGATGAGAGGGAGGTGGGGTGATGAGAGGGTGGTGGAGAGATGAGAGGGAGGTGAGGTGATGAGAGGGAGGTGAGGTGATGAGAGGGTCGTGGGGTGATGAGAGGGTGGTGGAGAGATGAGAGGGAGGTGAGGTGATGAGAGGGAGGTGAGGTGATGAGAGGGTCGTGGGGTGATGAGAGGGTGGTGGAGAGATGAGAGGGAGGTGAGGGTGATGAGAGGGAGAAAAAAGGGGGATGTGGAGATGACAAGAGGTGATAAGCGGAAGAGGAGGTAGGAGGAAGAGCGGTAATAGGGAGAAGAAGAGGGGGGGAGGAGACGGGTGGAAAGGAAGGGGGTTTGAGGAGATAGAAGGAGAGAAAGAGGAGTAGGAAGAAAGAGAAAGTTAAAAGACGAAGAACAAAAAGTGAGTAAACGGGG
>NW_024731446.1:0-15572 GCF_018991925.1 Homarus americanus | reverse complement strand
CTCCCACGCCTTACTCCCTGCACCCCTTACTCCCAACCCCTACTCCCACCCCTTACTCCCACCCCTCACTCCCCACCCCACTCCCCACGCCCACTCCCACGCCCACTCCCACGCCTCTGACTCCCCACCCCACTCCCACCCCTTACTCCCACCCATTACCCCATCCCTACTCCCAACCCCACTCCCAACCCCACTCCTCACCCCTTACTCCCACCCCTTACTCCCACCCATTACTCCCATCCCTTACTCCCACCCCTTACTCCCACCCCTTACTCCTACCCCTTACTCCCACCCCTTACTCCCACCCTTACTCCCACGCCTTACTCCCACCCCTTACTCCCACCCCTTACTCCCACCCCTTACTCCCACGCCTTACTCCCACCCTTCACTCCCCATCCCTTACTCCCACCCCTTACTCCCACCCCTTACTCCTACCCCTTACTCCCACCCCTTACTCCCACCCTTACTCCCACGCCTTACTCCCACCCCTTACTCCCACCCCTTACTCCCACCCCTTACTCCCACGCCTTACTCCCACCCTTCACTCCTACCCTTCGCTTCTACCCCCACTGTTACCCCCCACTACGCTGGTAATTGAAGACATCATACATTTGTTCACTTAGACACCACTTATTATTCAGGACCTAATGGCTATAATATCAGAGTCATTATTCTTAACTCAACTTTATATATATATCAATTGTCAAAAACCTTCACCACAAGAAAGAAAAGAACAGTCGGGTATGGCAGAAAATGTAATAAACGAACATGGAGTAAGACATCAAGCTCTATATTGTAAACAAGATCATCGTCATTGTTTATTTATTGCGAGGAAAAATATTGTTCGCAATATAATTATAAAAACCTTCTGTAATTCATTCTCTTCATTACACTAAAAGGTAATGAAGTATATAAAGAAAATAGTTTATAAATTACTAAAATAAAAATACGTATAAAAAGTAAAATAACATCTATTGATGGAATAGAAAAGAATTATATCGTAAGTGGGTAAAAGATTTCTTGGGTAGGTTTTAGAATACAATAACTGTTTTCTGCATTACACCGATGGTTCCAAGTCAGAAATTATCCTTAAGTTTTGTGAATCAGTATTTACAGTTTTTCTTAATGGGTGACTTAAGTTACGGTCACACGATCCCTTTGATGAGCAATTAATTTGGAGCAAGAAATTACGAGTAATTTCTTCCAAATGTGGTCACACGAGTGGCTCTTGGTTCAGTTAATACAGCAAGAAAAAAAAGTTAACGCCGCTGTGCGAGTAGAAGGGAGACGGAACATCACAACAACAATGCAGACGACGCAGCAGCTATCCTTGGTATTATTGTTATTATTAAAAAGAAATGAGAGAAAGCGAAGAAAAACTATTGGGGACTCGTAAGTGGCTGGCGAGGAGGAGGAACGAGTGTTTAATATAGACTGGTTCAACTATCGTAGTTACAGTAGGGAGGGTTGTTAGTGTGTGGAGAATGACCGGCTGTATGGGCTTGTGTTTTGTAAACAAACACGCCAAAACACCACCCAAATAATAAACTCAGTGTGTCGTAAAAACTGTTTGTGCATTTTATACATAATGTTATTGATCTATGTTATATATAGCCAAGGTAAATACTCGATAAATAAGCTTCGTGTCATTAAATATGGTATTAACCGGGTTTTGAACCAATAATCTTGCTCGAAATAGTCAAGAAATTGACTATCACGATTGTCAATAAAAATGCTTCAAAAACTTGCTCGAATTTCTCGAAAATTGCTCGAAATAACTTTCCGGCAAGAAATTGCTAAAAAAAAATGCGCCCATGTGACCAGTGCTTTAAGAATTGTATGTTATCCTCATGGCATTGGAAACACACACACACACACACACACACCCCATACACAGTCACACACTCACCATGCACAATCACACACACCCATACACACACCGTACATGCACAAACCATACACACACACACACACACACACACACCATACATACACACACCATACACATACACACACCATACACACATACACACACACACACACACACCATGCACACACCATACAAACAAACAAACACACACCATATATACACACACACACACACACCATGCACACACACACCATGCACACTCACACACACACACACACCATGCACACACACACCATGCACACACACACCATGCACACACACACACACACACTAATTGTTTTAATTTAGTTCTTGGAACTCTTAAGTGGCAGCGCTTGATGTAAACACTTCTTGGCATTTTCTGTTTATCTAGTAGCAGGTATACACACAGATGTAATATGAGAAAATAAATTATGAATTCTGTCCAGGGAAGTGTTGTGAATATGACCTTGAGATAACACTTGTGTTAAGTGTGAATTTCCCTGTCTAGTGATATGTCCAACTACTACTCTGGGCCGCGAGACAGTGGTAGTGATTACAGATTGCCCACGAGGGGGCTAGTTTATTGGGCACCCCCTTACATCCTGTGCAAGGTGAAGCGCAGAAGCGTTTACAGTGCCCAACTGGGAAGCATGCGGAGTTCATGCTTGCCTTTATGACTCATGCATTAAGGGCGTAAAAGGCCTGAAGGGTCATGGGTTTTGTCAGCAAGTTACATAAAGTGACAATGATGAGTGTGTGGGGGGAAAATTCCCGGTACAATTTATCTGTTTATGGCAAAGTGTGGCAGGTCCCTATTAATGTGAGCGGTGTTTACTGAATCAGCTGACCCTGGCTCGACCTTTTGAGAGACGCAAGCCAAGTGATCTAAGAGTCGTGAATAACATGGTGAATTACTTGGTGTTATTCATTTGGGTGAATATTTGTATAAATCAAAGGTGCTGTCACACACACACACACACACACACACACACCACACGTGGCACACCACCAACACACAGTTTCTGAGAAGGAGTTTGAGATTGTATTTAACGAAGTCTTAACTGGGAAAATGTTGTATGGCTTTTGTTATGGGGTAAGTTCTGGCGTGAACATTAAGACTATTTTCATAATTTTTTGTAACTAATATTTTTATCTGCCTGGTACAATTATTTATTAATTTGTATTGTAAGTTATGTCTTGATAGTCGATGTAATGTAATAATTTATTTTTTGTGTTAATGTTCATATAGATTGGTTCAGTGTTGCGGCTCTGACTCGTCAACGATGTTAATAAGCTCTTGAGTACATACTGCTGGTGAAACTATGTTATATTAACAACACGACAGACAAGTACTATAATACCTTAACATTTAACAATAATTCAGCCTTAATTTAATTTTTTCACCAACTTAAGACACATAACCCAGAAGGAAGTAAGACGGGCAACATAACGCGGGATATCGTGGCTTCACTAAGTGCAAATTATGGAACTTGAGGTAACACATTATGGGAAAATGCGAGCCCTGCTAAGTGGTTCTCCTCAACATGGACGCAAACATCAGATGGACAAAGAAACAGAAGAACCCCGGATATACATTCATTTATTCTACAAAAAAGTTACGTAAACGAGCGTTAAATACGTTTAAGTAATCACAGTTTACGAAGCTGAAGTCGAGATATTAGAAGATGAAGAAGACTTTAGCATATCAGTATACCCCACGACCGGCGCCAGGATGTTAAGTGTGCCATCAGGGTATATTAGCGCTGAGAGACGGGTGCTATCGTGGTATATTAGCATACCTCCACCCTGAATGGTATATCAAAAAGTACAGGATTTACTTCACAGATATTTAGTTATATCTATCGGTATATTATATAAATTATATCAATATATCTGTTTATACCAAATATGGCATCAGAGTGTATCACCGTTTGCCATCATATTCTCTAAATAACCTCAAAGTATACCCCCCAATGTATGCTATCATACACTATAAATGACACTGTAGTATGTTAGTATATAATCAGGGTATAACATAAATAATATCAGCATTGTTTAGAATATCATATATATTAAGCGTGAGGAATGGATGTATATGATTCAATATATCACAGTTACATAAAGCGGTATGTCAGCTCATCAGCATATCACTAGAATGACATCAGAGTATACGACACTATACTCCAATAAATACTGTCAGGTATCTAAGTATATCAGGGTAATCACTGAGAAGTGTCAGAACATATCAGCATATTCCTTGACTGGTAACAAAGCATATCAACATACTCAAAGTATAATCAATGTCTCCGGAATAAACAAGCCAGTGACAGCAGCATATATTTCTGAAAATCAGCTGTGAAATATGTTCAGAACAGCCCAAAGTATACTATAATACTAAGCAACATTTGAAATATACCAGTATACTTCTTAACAGTCAGGGAAAAAATCATTATACAGATTAGTGTCCTCGAAGCAGATCAACTTGTCTCCTGCTTTCTGGGGACCCATTAGTGGCATATCAGTATATCCAAAGAGACACATCGGAGTATATTACCATATATCCCAAGTGCCATGAAGGGATATCAACATACCTGAGTATATTAACTAGCTCTCATAGTCTTCCACTTTCTCTTAGATCCATCAGAATATGTCAGCATATCACCCTATCTTCTGAAGGTCCAGTTTACCTTGTTCCGAAAGTATGTCGAAGCATACTAACAGATCCCCTGAATGCCTTGAGAACATATCAGTATACTTCTAGGTTAATTCATATCATATCAGTATATCCCCTGAATCTAAAGTATAACTAACCTCATTTCAAATTATTATTAGAGTATGTTAACATATTCCCTTAGAAGCATACCAGCATATTCTTATGTCATTACAGTCAACCAGTATACGCTCAGAGATAGATGCAAGCATATCAGGGTATATTAGCATACCCTGTAAGAGAGATATGAGCCTAGCTACATAACCCAGTATATCAGCATACCCCATATGCTCTTATAGTACATCAGCACACCCTCTGAGAGACAGAACCATACCAACATATCAGAACATATTAGTATATCCTTTAGAGTGATATGAACATAATGGCATATCAGATGACAAGAGTATATCAGCATAGTCTTTGAGGAGCATATCAGACCAACCTAGCATAAGCTCTTTAAGATAGATGGGAGCATATCTTAAATAGACTGGAACATACCAGAGCATATTAGCATATTAGCATATTAGCAAGGTGAGGAGGAGGAGGAGGAGGAGGCAGGTGTCCACCGACCAGGTATGCCGATAGTCTGGTGATAATGTGGGTAAAACTGGTGTGTGTGTGTGTGTGTGTGTTCGTTCTCATGTTTATTTCTTGTAAGGTATGTGTCACCTAGCCGGCCGTTCTCATGTTTATTTCTTGTAAGGTATGTGTCACCTAGCCGGCCATTTTGTTTACATTTTTCGGTCGCTCTAAAATACCATTAAAACAATATTGAGTATAAACGTTTGGCTCAACTGATGATCTCAAACATGTCCCAACTTTTTTTTGCCTCAACTCCACATTCTGTAACTCATTTAGGTAGATGTCCCTCACTACACATACACTGGACTATGTGTAATGTTGCAGCTAATGTGTTATCAAGATATTGCACATTATAAGTTCATTTGACTATTTTTTCGAAGATTTTGGCAGGTACCTCTAGCAGCGATATTGGTCGAAAGTTTTCGACTTTGTTTGGAGGCTTCCCTGCTTTTGGTATGAGGCGAATAACGGCGATTTTGAACATCTTAGGGAAGTATCCAGAGGCGAGGCAGGCGTTGCATATATGAGCAAGCCTCTCTATCATGTTGTCGGGGAGTTGAGCCAGGATCTTCTTGTTAATGTGACTTTGACCAGGTGATTTGTTTTTAAACCCTTTTATGACGGCTGACACATCTGCAGGAACAATGCGTTGCGTCAGGTAGCTTCCGTCCACCAGTCTGGTGAAGTCAGTCCGTGGGAGCGGCTGGAGCAGGTGCTGATGGTCCTGCAACTGACCTAAAATGTCCTCCTCAAACTCCCTGTCGAAGCCCTCGTTCTCCTGTTCACTAATGGTAAAGATCTTTCGTAAATATCGCCGATGTAGTTGTTCTTGGTTTTCTTCCTCGAATATTTTTACGTTGTTTTGGTCGAGCAGGTAAGGGACCGTGCTAGAGGTGGAACCCATCAGTCGCTTGATCCCTTTCCAGAATGCAGCAGAATCGCGGTAATTGTTGGCTGCCTCCCACACCAAGGCGGCCCACTTTTGTTCATGTAGACGTTTGCTCTCGTGCTGGATGTCCGTCTGTAGCTCTCGGTACCGGTCTCTCAGCTCCTGCGTCCACCCGCGGATACTGGCTAGCTGTCTCACGTGAGTGTACTGGACACTGAGCTGCCTCAGCTGGTGACTAGTGTGAGGATGGGGAATGGTCCTGTAACTGGTGGTCGGGATGTTGTTGTCCATCTCCGTCTTCACATCCTTATACCATTGTTCGACCGCGTCGTCGATGTCATTAGGGCTGGCTTCTTCCAGGTTTCTCCCCTGCTTGAGACTGAGAGACTCCTTGAAGGAGTCCCAGTCTGCCCGTTTGAGGTTTGACCTGATGTTGGCGGGTATCATAATGGGATTGGATGAGAGCGTCACGACGACTGGCAGGTGATCACTGGTACTGATGGGTCCGGCGGTAACGTGCCTGTTCAGGACGGCCTCGTTGTTAGAGAGGATTATGTCGGGTGTTGTGGCACTGGCACGTCTGATCAATGTCGGGAAATCTGGCCCGAGGTGTTGCAGTTTTCCCCTTCTGATGTTGTCATACAGCGCCACACCGACGTTGTTCTCATTACCGTGTCCTAGTATGGCGTGGCGCGCATTTAAGTCCCCTATGATGTATGTTGGTTTTCTGTGGCGTAGCAACTGGTTTAGGTCTTGTTCGGGTAAGTAAGGACGTCTGGGAGGTAGGTACATTGTGCATATGATAACAGATCCCCTAGTTGTCTCCACCTGCACTCCCAGAACTGAATCCTCGAAGTCTGGCAACACTCTGTGACTCAGCCGTGACCTGACGGCCACAGCGACACCATCGTTCAGCTCACCCGTCATGTTCCTCTGGTATACAGTGTAGCCAAAAATTTTCAGCTTACTTTCGTCCTTTATGCCCGTACTGTTTAACAGAATGATGTCTGGGTCTAATTGATAGTATAAGTTAGACAGTTCATTACGTCTATTAAGGGACCAGTGTAGGACATTATGTTGGACAATTTTCATCCTGCTAACGACTGCCATTTCGGAGACTGTAGCTTGGGGCGTCGCTTGGAGTGTTTGCTCGGCTTCTGCCATTTCTAGGGGGACGGAACTTCTTAGCAGAGCCTTCGGACATCTGCTTGTCAGTCAATGGCGGGCCCTCGAACCTCTCGTCACCCGTGTACAGGAAGGTGTTCAGGTCCTGGGCCTGCGTGTCGTAGTAATCAACTGACGCTGCAGCTCGAGGGTCTTGTTCCTCTGTGGGGTGAGTCGTCATCATCTGGTCGCAACCATTGACTGTGGTTGCAGTCCGATGGTCACTGTCGTCGCTGGGAGTGCATGTAATGGGATCGCGGGCATTTACGGTGTCGTTGGAGCTGTGATCCCTGGGGGACTGACTGGCCACGTCGGGATTGCGGTTATACTGACTTTTGCCTAAGTCAAGGAGGTCATGGTCTATTTCTGGCGTGGGTTGAGGTCGTCGATAAGTCGTTGAGTGGGTTACTGCCTTAAGGATTTCTTTTGAAGGGACTTCGTCGCTTATTTCAACAGGTGCAATGTTGTTCCTGGTTAGTGTCTCGTTGAGGTGTTTCGAGAATGAACCTGGATGAACCATGTTCATGTGATGGGCATGCAGGTAAGACAAGTATATAGTGGTGGCTTTGGACTCGTCCAGCTGTGGAGAGGAGACGCTCCTGATGCTCTCGGCCACTGCGTCCCTCATGGCGCCCAGTGACTCAGTAACTGCCTGTTTTATTGAGTCCTTGATGGTTCTTATCTCTGATTGCAGGACTTCCATGGTCTCGCTGACATTGTTGAGCTTTTGGGAGTCTGCTTGAGTTTCTTTTAGAGCGTCTTTTAGGGTTTGGCTGTAAGCCATGATCGTCGACTGAGTGGTCCTTTCTATGGTGTTAGAAATTTCCCTGGTTTCTTTTTGTTTGGTTATTTCGGTCAGTTTCTTCTCTGTTTCTTGAAGTACCTGTTTCCTGACCAGGCAGGTAGCAGAGAAGGTCCTGTGGTCACCCTCGCAGACGACACACTTTTTTATGGTGCTACGGCAGTCTTTGTAGAAGTGCTGATCAGATGAACACTCAGAGCATATGACCCCTTGCATGGGGCAGTTCTTGGTCATGTGGTCATTGTATTTATAGCACTTCATACATTGTTGGATGGGCGTATACTTTTCATATTCTATTTGGTGGGATGAGATGGAAGTGCCATATGCATAGAGCCCTTTCTCCTTCATTCTTTTTGCATCTGTTGTGTCTGCAAAGCGAACCTTGATTATATTATGGGCATACATAGGATACACCTCCACAACCTTGACATTGTTTTGCTTTTGTATTTCATCTCTTATTTCTTCTGCGTTATTTTCCACTACATCTTTGTCTAACTTCTTACATACAAGGGTGAGCTTGGCGCCGTATTCCCGTGGGACAATGACTTCGTAACCGTTAATTTTCATTTTGTCCATGGCACTAGACTTAAGTAGTTTATCAGCATCTTCATCTGTTTCTGTGAGGATGATGTAACCATCTCTCAGATCCACAAGTCTATTTATTCTCACCCTTAGGTCGCTCAATAGCCTTTTTAGCCCTATTCGAGACCCCTGGGTCGGGGTTCCGGAGATCTTCACTCTCACTTTGGCCATGGTCAGTAACATACATGAATGAATGAATGAAAATTCTACCTAATCTGTCCACCTCAGCTAAACCCCATGGATGCCGCTCCTTCTGTCCGCTTGCTGGGCGAGTAAAGACGGGTCTAGGGGTTGGGTGAACAGACAATCCCCTGGCGGGGGCCTAGCCAAGCCCTAACACCTAGCAGTGACAGGTTATGAAGCACTGTCGAATCCCTAACAGAAAATGTTGCCACCCTTACTGTCTCGACTCAGCAGCCCTCTGAGGGCCCCCCTTGTGGCTCTGCCCGCAGGGTTCGCGTCGTTACCAAACAGCAGGGACTCTAGGCGAAAGGATAGGATAGGGAAGAAGCGCAGTGTACAAGAATAATGATATCCATGTACAACTACATGATAAAGCAGTCAGAACGGACCCAACGCGAAAAACAAGGCAGACAGTCGTAACGGTCAGCGATTTGAACTGAGCAGGGAGCGACGCGTGGCACGTCCGCTCGCTATGAAGGTTGGGTGCGCTGATGGCACACTTAACATCCTGGCGCCGGTCGTGGGGTATACTGATATGCTAAAGTCTTCTTCATCTTCTAATATCTCGACTTCAGCTTCGTAAACTGTGATTACTTAAACGTATTTAACGCTCGTTTACGTAACTTTTTTGTAGAATAAATGAATGTATATCCGGGGTTCTTCTGTTTCTTTGTCCATCTGATGTTTGCGTCCATGTTGAGGAGAACCACTTAGCAGGGCTCGCATTTTCCCATAATGTGTTACCTCAAGTTCCATAATTTGCACTTAGTGAAGCCACGATATCCCGCGTTATGTTGCCCGTCTTACTTCCTTCTGGGTTATGTGTCTTAAGTTGGTGAAAAAATTAAATTAAGGCTGAATTATTGTTAAATGTTAAGGTATTATAGTACTTGTCTGTCGTGTTGTTAATATAACATAGTTTCACCAGCAGTATGTACTCAAGAGCTTATTAACATCGTTGACGAGTCAGAGCCGCAACACTGAACCAATCTATATGAACATTAACACAAAAAATAAATTGTTACATTACATCGACTATCAAGACATAACTTACAATACAAATTAATAAATAATTGTACCAGGCAGATAAAAATATTAGTTACAAAAAATTATGAAAATAGTCTTAATGTTCACGCCAGAACTTACCCCATAACAAAAGCCATACAACATTTTCCCAGTTAAGACTTCGTTAAATACAATCTCAAACTCCTTCTCAGAAACTGTGTGTTGGTGGTGTGCCACGTGTGTGTGTGTGTGTGTGTGTGTGTGTGACAGCACCTTTGATTTATACAAATATTCACCCAAATGAATAACACCAAGTAATTCACCATGTTATTCACGACTCTTAGATCACTTGGCTTGCGTCTCTCAAAAGGTCGAGCCAGGGTCAGCTGATTCAGTAAACACCGCTCACATTAATAGGGACCTGCCACACTTTGCCATAAACAGATAAATTGTACCGGGAATTTTCCCCCCACACACTCATCATTGTCACTTTATGTAACTTGCTGACAAAACCCATGACCCTTCAGGCCTTTTACGCCCTTAATGCATGAGTCATAAAGGCAAGCATGAACTCCGCATGCTTCCCAGTTGGGCACTGTAAACGCTTCTGCGCTTCACCTTGCACAGGATGTAAGGGGGTGCCCAATAAACTAGCCCCCTCGTGGGCAATCTGTAATCACTACCACTGTCTCGCGGCCCAGAGTAGTAGTTGGACATATCACTAGACAGGGAAATTCACACTTAACACAAGTGTTATCTCAAGGTCATATTCACAACACTTCCCTGGACAGAATTCATAATTTATTTTCTCATATTACATCTGTGTGTATACCTGCTACTAGATAAACAGAAAATGCCAAGAAGTGTTACATCAAGCGCTGCCACTTAAGAGTTCCAAGAACTAAATTAAAACAATTAGTGTGTGTGTGTGTGTACATGGTGTGTGTGTGCATGGTGTGTGTGTGTGTGAGTGTGCATGGTGTGTGTGTGCATGGTGTGTGTGTGTGTATATGGTGTGTGTTTGTTTGTTTGTATGGTGTGTGCATGGTGTGTGTAATAATAATAATAATAATAATTAACGGTTTATTGAAAAAGTTCTGCAGCCCGAAGGCTGAAAATATACATTGGGCATAAATGACTTATTACATACATTGGTGGTTTAACAAAAGCCTTCATTAGAGAAAGGTAAAGGAACATACAGTGAACATACAGATTAATGTAGGTGTTGAACAGCAAAAACGTAGTGTAGTAACTCCCTCCCAGATGGTGTTAGGAGGGACCTCACGTGGTGTAGTAGTTCCCTCACAGATGGTGTTATGAGGGGCCTCACGTGGTGTAGTAATTCCCTCACAGATGGTGTTATGAGGGGCCTCACGTGGTATAGTAATTCCCTCACAGATGTTATGAGGGGCCTCACGTGGTGTAGTAATTCCCTCACAGATGGTGTTATGAGGGGCCTCACGTGCTGTAGTAATTCTCTCACAGATGGTGTTATGAGGGGCCTCACGTGGTGTAGTAATTCCCTCACAGATTGTGTTATGAGGGGCCTCACGTGGTGTAGTAATTCCCTCACAGATGGTGTTATGAGGGGCCTCAGGTGGTGTAGTAATTCCCTCACAGATGGTGTTATGAGGGGCCTCACGTGGTGTAGTAACTCCTTCACATATGGTGTTATGAGGGGCCTCACGTGGTGTAGTAATTCTCTCACAGATGGTGTTATATGAGTGAGGTGTGGTTCCAGGCCTTCCTATCGTAGACGGATTAACACATCACTGGTAGTTGGGTCTACGGGCCGTTATCACTGGGTACCTGGGACCTCACTGTGTGAAAGGTCAACTTGGGTACCACTGTTACTGTTGAGTTGTTCTCACTGACTTAAGCACTGTTCACCACTGTTCACCTCTGTTTAACACTGGTTCCATTTCTTTCCTAAATTAAATAGTAACTTCTGGCGTGAACTTGTTGATATTCCGGTGGGGAGGAGGGTTCAGGGGAGGGGGTTGGTACTGGTCACATGGGCGCATTTTTTTTTCTTGCTGTAGTAACTGAACCAAGAGCCACTCGTGTGACCACATTTGGAAGAAATTACTCGTAATTTCTTGCTCCAAATTAATTGCTCATCAAAGGGATCGTGTGACCGTAACTTAAGTCACCCATTAAGAAAAACTGTAAATACTGTTTCACAAAACTTAAGGATAATTTCTGACTTGGAACCATCGGTGTAATGCAGAAAACAGTTATTGTATTCTAAAACCTACCCAAGAAATCTTTTACCCACTTACGATATAATTCTTTTCTATTCCATCAATAGATGTAATTTTACTTTTTTATACGTATTTTTATTTCAGTAATTTATTAACTATTTTCTTTATATACTTCATTACCTTTTAGTGTAATGAAGAGAATGAATTACAGAAGGTTTTTATAATTATATTGCGAACAATATTTTTCCTCGCAATAAATAAACAATGACGATGATCTTGTTTACAATATGGAGCTTGATGTCTTACTCCATGTTCGTTTATTACATTTTCTGCCATACCCGACTGTTCTTTTCTTTCTTGTGGTGAAGGTTTTGACAATTGATATATATATAAAGTTGAGTTAAGAATAATGACTCTGATATTATAGCCATTAGGTCCTGAATAATAAGTGGTGTCTAAGTGAACAAATGTATGATGTCTTCAATTACCAGCGTAGTGTGGGGTAACAGTGGGGGTAGAAGCGAAGGGTAGGAGTGAAGGGTGGGAGTAAGGCGTGGGAGTAAGGGGTGGGAGTAAGGGGTGGGAGTAAGGCGTGGGATGGGTGGGGTGGCAAGGCGTGGGGAGTGGCAGGGGAGTGCAGGTGGGAGAAGGTGAGGAGAAGGGTGGAGTAAGGGGTGGGAGGCGGGATGGGAGTAATGGGTGGGAGTAAGGTGGGAGTAAGGCGGGAGCAATGGGGTGGGAGTATAAGTGGAGGCGTGGAGCAAGGCGGGAGCAAGGGAGGGAGTAAGGGTGGGAGCAAGGGGTGGAGGCGGTGGAAGGGTGGGAGTAAGCAAGGGAGCATGGCGTGGGGAGTTAAGGGGTGAGCATGGTGGAGAAGGGGGTGGGAAGTAAGGGTGGAGTATGGGTGGGCAGGCAGGGATAAGGGGTGAGATAAGTGTGCAGGGAGGCGTGCGAGTAAGGGGTGATGGGGCAAGTGGAGCAAGGTGGAGTAAGGCACAGAGCAAGGCGTGTATAAGGGTGGGAGTTGTGTGGAGTAAGGGGTGGGAGCAAGGGGTAGGAGTAAGGTGGGAGTAAGGGGTGGGAGTAAGGGGTGGGAGTAAGGCGTGGAAGTAAGGGTGGGATTAAGGGGTGGGATTAAGGGGTCGGAGTAAGGGGTAGGAGTAAGGGGTGGGAGTAAGGGGTGGCAGTAAGGGGTGGCAGTAAGGGGTAGGAGTAAGGGTTGGGAGCAAGGGGTACGAGTAAGAGGGTGGAAGCAAGGGGTGGAAGCAAGGGGTGGGAGTAAGGGGTATGAGTAAGTGGTAGGAGTAAGTGGTAGGAGTAAGGGGTAGAAGTAAGGGGTAGAAGTAAGGGGTAGGAGTAAGGGGTAGAAGTAAGGGGTAGAAGGAAGGGGTGGGAGCAAGGGGTGGGAATAAGGGGTGGGAATAAGGGGTGGGATTAAGGGGTGGGAGTAAGGGGTAGGAGTAAGGGGTAGGAGTGACGAGTAAGAATGTGGGACAAGAGGGAGGGGTAGCAGTGGGGGGTAGGGTTAGGTTACAAACTTCTATTTACTTCAACATCTGTATCCTGCTGGTGATGTTCTCTCTTTAAACAATTTATAAACTAAATAAATAAATGGTCAGGTGTAAATGGTAAGAGTATTTAACAGAGTAATACTGAGGTATTACAAGAAAGAACTAAAAACTGTCCACTGTGTGTATCAACATTTTATAAAAGTATTTTGAAGCTGTAAAATACTTAGATATAAACTTTTAATTCAACTCTGTAATAAAAATAATTGCAATAATGAATCTAAACAAGAAATGAACTGGGTGAAAAAAAATCTACAAAATACTAAAAATATAAAAAAGAAGAATTACAGTAAAACCTGAATCATTGTAATAAACATTATTAAACTTTTCGTTGTTATGACCTAAAACAAACAAGGAAGACTCGTCTAGATTTTCGCTCTGTGAATTAACTCCTTGGATCGCTTTTGGGCAACAGGGGAGTTACTCCGACTTATTCCGTGAAAATATTCCCAACCGTCCATAGAATCCGTTACAGTTTCCTTTATAGTAAGTGACTCACAAATGATTAATATTCCCATTCACCAATACTTTATTATATCAGAGAACAGTGCAGAGATAAGCTGGCCAATGAGCGATGGTCAAAGATAATACAGATTTAATACTGGATTGATAAGTACAGCTATAGTGATTTGTTTCATGTTACAGTAATAATAAACTTTATCAAATGTTATAACTACCAAAGTGTTATTTTCGTGATCGATACCCTGCTGCCAGGATTATAACATCGTTTAAAAGTTCAGTAAAAATATCATGCAGATTAAAACCTAACCTAGTGTATCGTAACCTAACTTAGCCTTTCCTAAGCTAACTTAGACTATCCTAAACTAGCCTAACCTATCCTAATCACACCAAACCTAACCTTTCCTAAATTTATATATCATCAACAGATTTATAGATATGTTGGAGAAATAATTATCAAAAGTTTGTTGTCTCTGCAAATGTATTTTTAAAAAAAGAAAATGAAATTAAAACTTTCTAGAGAACTCAATTGTGTCATGAGCGTTGCGGCTTGGTTAGGTTAGGTAACATTAGGTTAGGTTAGATAAGGTAAGGTAAGATTAGGTAAGGTGAGGTAGTGTTAGGGTTAAATACATTTTACTAATTTTGCAACAAAATAATCACTACTGAAGGTATCGGATAAAAAACCTCTGAATATAATTCTTTTTCTGAGAAAAAAATTTCTTTACCACTTATTTTTTGCCCCACTTTTTTTATTAAGTTTGATGAACTTAGATTAGGTTAGGTATTATTTAACTCTGAGTCATGGGTACTTATTGGATACTTGGCAGAATAACTTGTTATAACTTGGTCCTAACAAAGGTGGAGTCTAAGCAAAAATGTTCACTTGACCTCATATTTGGATTTCATTACTGAAGGATATTTACAGCTATACCACATTAATAAGGTCTATCTGCAAGTTTATTCAGTCATAAAAAAAATATACCCTAAATGTGGACAATAAAAATCTTCTATTTTGGTACAAATTACTTGAAAAGTTGTAAGAAGACAAAAGCTGCATCTCTTCCATTCAGCGAGAAATAGAACACCCAAGCCTCTTCTTGTCGTAAAAAAAAAAAACTAATATTGTATTTTAGTATGTTGATGTACAAAACATTTTCTTCTTTATTCTATGATAAAACAAGTCTAACAAGCATTATTAAAACATATATTATTATTTTTTTTTCATGCAATCGGCAAATAGCGACTACTATATCCAGGTTGATGGTGTTGAGGTCCTGTAAGTTACAGGCTAGATTACGAGCTCACTTACGGAGTTCGATGCCAAATATTTGTTTTGAGGATCCCGATCGGAGACTGTAAGTCCAGTTACATGGTAAACAAGTAGATACAGTGAAATAAACTGCTGTACCTAAATATTATGTAACTCAAAATATATTCCCAAAACAGCACGTTTACAGATGAAAATAATAAAAGCATAAATAATACAAACAAAATCAATTAATATGTTTTTTATTACAGTATTTTTAAATA